>NW_020224772.1:0-13289 GCF_003070985.1 Temnothorax curvispinosus
AACAACATGTCTGAGTGACTTGTCCAGTGAAATCACTTCTTGACATGTCTCACTCATTGCTAAGTAATCCGCTTGACATGTAGAGAGTGTGACATAAGTCTGTTTATGACTTCTCAATACTATCACATTTCCAAATAGCTTGATAATATATCCTCCAGTAGATGTAGAATCAGTACAATCCCTGAAACTTGCATCTGTCAATGCTTCTAGTTCGTTTGTTCTTCCTCTAAATATCAGTCCTCTATTTACCGTTCCTTTCAGATATCTAAATACTCTTTTCACATCTTGCCAATCTTCTTCTGTAGGCTCCAATTGTTTTCTTGCCAAGTAGTTTACTGCAAAGGCTATATCAGGTTTTGTAGCGTTTGCTAGATACATTAAACTTCCAATATCTTCTCTATAAGGCACTCTTTTGATTTCTTTTTTTTGGATCACATCTTCATTGTTCAATTCTTCTAATCTGCTCCTTTTATTTTTATTGCTTACCTGTCTAGTGACCATAGGAGTACTTTGTGGTTTACATTCCTCCATATGGAACTTTTTCAGCACACTTTCTGTATATCGTGCTTGATGGATACTCATATATTTGTTTTCTTTATTTCTCTCTGTTGTGATTCCTAAAAAGCTCTTTGGTTCTCCAAAATCTTTAGTCTCAAATGTTTTATCTAATTTGCCTTTGATTTCCTCTAATTTCTCTAAGTCATTACTTGCGATCAGCATGTCATCCACATAAAGCAGTACTACTACCATTTTTCCTTCTTTCCTCCATGTGAACAGGCATGGCTCATGTAAGTCATTCTCTAATCCAAGTTTCTTAGCCTCTTCTGAAAATCTCTTATTCCATCTTTTTGGACTTATCCTCAATTCATACAAAGCTCTATTTAATTTACACACCTTGGTGTTTTCATTTACTTCCATTCTCTTTGGAATTTCCATATATATTTCTTCTTCTAGATTTCCATTTAAAAACGCAGTTTTAACATCTAGCTGGCAAGCGTATAAGTTATACTTATTTATTATTGCCAATATAGGTCTAACCAGTGACAGTCTTGAAACGGGTGCATATGTCTCTTTTAGATCATACACGTTTCTATCTTTACAATCTCTGATCACAAGTCTTGCTTTGAATCTGGTAGATCCATTTGCCTCTAATTTTCTTTTAAATACCCATTTTGAATTTATTATGTTGGGTCGTTTTTCATTTAATTTCTCTAATGGTTTATCGACAAGTTCCCACACTTGATTAGCATACATAGATTCAAGTTCCTCTTTGACTGCAATTTTCCAATTCTCTCTTTCGTTACTTGACATAGCTTCTTTATAAGTGACGGGTTCTCTATTCAACGATGCCACAAGACATTGATGTAATTCATCTTCATACTCTATTGTCTGGCACTTATTTGTTTTTACGAAACTATAATTAGCGAAACTAATATTCTCTACCGGTTTTTGCACTTGATTGTCTCTAATATTCTCTGATAATTCACATATTTCCTCTTAGTTTTACTTCTAGTCATTGGAGCGTTACTCCTTTTTTGCACACTCTTTCGTTTTTGTTCATCTAACTGTATTGCTTGTTTTCTTGGTCTCTTTTTCTTTTCTCTAATATTTCTTGTTGTAACTCTTCTTTCTCTTTATCTTCTACAAATTCTTTCATCCAATTCTTGTCCATTTCTTTTTCATTTTCGGTTTGACCGTTTTTATATACATCTTTATATGTTATCTTTTCATTAAATCGGACATGTCGAGACTCTATAAACTTTCTCGTACTTGGATGCCATAATATATACCCAGTATTAGTGTATCCAACTAATATTCCTCTAATTGCTCTTTTATCAAATTTTGATGTGGGCTTCAGTACTTTTGCATACCCAATGCATCCGAATCTCTTAAGCTGTTCTAAGTGACAGGTTGTCTCTGGTGAAAACTTCTTTAATGGAATTTCATACTTTATAGTTTTGTGTGGAGATCTGTTGTACGCATGCACAGCTGCGTCAACTGCTAGTTTCCACATACTTTTTGGTAATCCGGAGTCAAACATAAATATTCTTATTTTCTCTTGTAATGTTCAATTGAACCTTTCGGCTACTCCGTTATGCTCTGGAATATACGGTGGCGCAAATATGTTTTCTATCTTTTCTCTTTTCAGTACTTTTTTAAACGCACTTCCCGTGAACTTTTTGCCTTGATCTGACTTTACGTAGCATAGTTTTTCTTCTTTTCCTAGTAAATTTTTGGCATGTATGAAGTATTTCTCTAAAGCCTCTCCAGATTCGTCTTTCGTCTTTAATGAGTATGCTTTCGCCAATCTAGAATGATCATTTATGAACACAATAATAAATCTCTTTTGTCCTGGATATGAGGTCGGTTTTATCGGACCCATAATATCCGTGTGTATGACTTGAAGTGGTGTATGACTTTGTGCTTTAGTTCTTGTTTCTCTAAATGGCAGTTTTTTCATTTTTACCATTATACATATCTCACATTTTAATATGGAATTATCTAACTCTACTTTCTCTAATCTCTTATCTAATTTCTGTAATCTTTTTAGATGGCTTAGTGATGCATGACCCAATCTAACATGCCATAACATCGCCTCATTTATTCTTTTTGTTTTCTCTGACTTCTCTATTATTGAACTTTCGCACATTTCTTCTATATCCTCTAACGATTGTAGATCTTCTAATTTACCCGTTTGATTGAGTTCTCTACTTGTCTCATGCTGTACATTTTCATTCACACTTATGAGTTCCTCCTCATTCTCCCTCCCAATCGCAGATTCAACATTTTTATACTCTTTTAATTTTCCCTCCGAAATTGATAACTTATTGTTTTGAATGTTTGTGATTGTTCAGGGGACTCACAATGTGACACTATCTTTGCTCTACATCTATGTACTGCACATTCTACTCTACTATTATTCTTTACATTGTTATTATTAACCTCAAATTGTATCGTTCAATTAGGTTTATTAAAACTTCCTCTAAAAATTACTTTATTTGTTTGTTTATTATATACTTTAATCAACTTATCATCTAAGTAGGGTAGACCGGGGACAAAAGTAACATTTTGAGTTTAAGATTTTGTAACAATTAAAATATAATATCTACGTAAAAAAGACCTGTACCTTTTTAGATGTAGAATTTATTTAACTACAAAATTATTTTGTGCTGAATTCAGTAATGTAACTAGAAAAAAAGTTATTATTGTTTAAAGAATATGAGGAATACTGTTACAACCGTCCCAACCCCCGGGACAATTGTAACAGCAGAAGGGGACGATTGTACCACATCATTTATAAACAAAATAATGGTTATTTAGTAGGTTTAATTAATCAATCTTACGAATTTAATGATAAAATAATTTGTTACATGAAAATATCAGTATTTTTTTACATTATAGCAAATAAAAACAAATAATACTGTTTTCTCAACTGAAAGACTTTATATAATCATATATATTTAAAAAATTAACCATAATAAAATAAAAAAAAAACAGAAATAAGCTCTCTCTCTGTCTTTCCTTCTAACATAAACATAAAAAATTTATAATATTATAAATATAAATCTAATATTAATATAAAAACTGAAAATAAAGGAATCACGCAAAAAAATCTATTTTTTTTGTTTTTTAGCGGTAGCACGGCTAGATTTCTTTGGTTTACTTTGCATATTCGAAAGATTTTTTTTAACTTTTTTCTTTTGCTTTTCTTCATACTCAATCTGCACGTTTTCCTTTTCTGGTGTGTCTGTGTAGATGGCTGATTTTCTCTTCTTCCTCCCTCTTGTTGTTATTTTTCTAGGAGAAGCTTTGCGAAATGGTCTAATATTTTCTGGGGAAAATTCAGTAAGTGTAACATTGTCTGATCCTTGTTGAAGTCCTACATTGGTGTTGGTTTTTTCAGGAATAGACGGAACAGTAAAATCAAATGTTGGCATTATTTGGTTTTCATTGTCAGTGTTTGTGGATATCTGAAGTGCAATCTCATTTCTGACGGATGTTTGAGGTTCAGTATCATTATTTGTGGATTGTAAACTTGTATTGGAATCTAGAATATTCGATGCAGGCATTGGTCTATCCGTAACATATGATGGAGCAAAATCTAAATCAGTAAATTTATCCCTGTTAAATGGGAAAATCCCAGTAGAATTAAATCCTGCCTGAATATTACTTTGAGTAAGAGCTAGAGGCAAAGCTGTTTTTACAATTCCTGGGATATTGTATATAGTCATCGTTTTACCCGGATTACTTCGCATCCATCCATCACACGCAGAATTAAAAGCTTTTTTGAAAGGTCCATATACTGAACGATCCAAGGGCTGTAATTTATGCGAACAATGCGGCGGAAACGAAAGAACCACAATACCATTCTCTTTGCAGAAATCCAATGCTTGTATACAAATATGTGAAGAGTGATTATCGAGCAAGAGTAAAACTTCATGATTGACTGATGAATTAGTATATCTTTGGAAATGCTTTAGAAAAATGAGGAACTGTTCTTCCTGCATCCATCCACTGGAATTACCAGCTCCGATACATCCTACAGGACCATCTGTCACAAAATGTTCTTGATACCGAAGCCGCGGGAAAAGAAACATAGGAGGAATAGAATTTCCAATAGCATTAACAGCCACAGTCACTGTAACTAGTGTTCCGCGTTCCGCCGATGTCAGAGCTCCGACTTGTCTTGTTCCTTTCTTTGTTACGATTCTGTCAGGTCGTTGAACGGTAGTCACACCAGTTTCGTCGACATTATATATGTCTTTAGCGTCAAAATGATATCTGTCCAATACTCTCGCCAAATTGTCGAAAAATAATTTTACATTTGTAGCATTAAAACTCGTAGCTCTAGAAAGACTGGTCGGTTGTGCACATCTTATTGATAATTCAGGATTTCTCTTCATAAAAGCGGAGAACCAATCTACACCGGCTTGACAGTTTTCGTCCCATTGGGGAGGTCTTTTCAAATCATATTTTTTGGCTAGCTCATAAGCAAGTCGCCGAATTTCTTTTGGTGAAAGACCATAATATATTTCAGCAGCTCTTATAATATATTGCACCATGATTTTTTCCTGTTCCGTGGAGAAAATTTTATTGCAGCTTCTATACCCCATGGTAACAGAAGATGTGTGATCTTCCTCATTTGTAGAATCTTTCTTCCTTTTGTATCTCATCAGATACATGACACAAGTCATACTTTTTGGCAGCCGCACGAATGGATAACTGACCCTTCATAACCTCTTCAAACGCCTGTTCGTATAAATTTACTTCTTTCGTGCCCCGTTGCGTCTTGCGTTTTCTTGTTCGCAGCATTCTACGAAAAAAAATACAAATAACATTGTAAAAAACAACACTAAAATAAGGCCAACCAAACGGGATTAGGTTAAGTTGAAGTTGTCCCCGAGCAACGGTGACAATTGTAACGCTACAACTGTCCCCAGGCATTGATGTTACAATTGTCCCCTAATGATATTTTATGATTCGAAGTAAATTTTTTACAGAAATATCTGGATGAAAGTCAATCGTAATTATGCAAATCATCAACATAGATAATCACTAAAACATATAAAAATAAAACCTTATACCTTTGGCATAAAGAACAAAAAGTATTTCAGATTTTATGCACGTAAGAAAACTTACTTTAGGAAGGAAAAAAGTAACTTCTTCTTCTGCACACGTGCACGTTCCGCGAGGGGCAGCAATGAACTAAGGAACAAATGCCGCTCCATCTAGCGAATCTCGCCTCGCGGTCCCACACACGTACCTTTTATAGTTTAAGAAATATTCACGATGTTACAACTGTACCCTGTTACTTTTGTCCCCGGTCTACCCTAAATGCTAAAACCAGCCTCTGCTAATTTTCTCAAAGACAGTAGATTCTCTGATACATCTCCTGTTGCTATTACTTCTGTTAATCTAATTTCTTCCTCTTCTTTTTCTCCCGTTCGCAACAAAAGATCTCCTTTACCGTCTATTACAATATTTGCAAATTTATTTTTACTCGCACATTTGATAATCTGATTTTCACACCTTTCAAAGTTTGACAGAATCACGCTTTTATTAACAATATGATCGGTTGCACCCGAATCTGCTATAAAATTAATTAATTCTTTTGAATTATCTCTACTCTTTATTAATCTAATCGTACCTGACTCTGATTTATCTTCTTTAGCTGTGGCGGTCAGTGTTGCTTTCTTTGCTTGAGCCTTGTTGTTTAGTTTAACTATCTTTCCTCTATTATTTACTCTTTTGGTGCTTGTTTGTTCGACTTTATTCGGCTTATTTTTATTAAAATTTTTATTTTTATACCTTTTTCCTCTAAATCTTCCAGCCTGTGCTCTGGCGTTTGGACAATTGTCTTCTTTGTGACCTCTAACTTCTTGGCAATGGTAACAGAACCAAGCTTCTGTTTCAATGAGCAGGCAGTCCTTAGCCATATGTTCTAGCTTATTGCACCGGTAGCACTTTACAGGTTTTCCGTCTGCTTCTAATTTCGCTCTCTGTGCTCTAGCCTCTGGTTTTTCTAATTACTTTTTCTCTATACTCTTTGTTTCTGCTTCTAACTGCGTAATAAATGATTTTATTTCATCAATATTCATTTCTTTTTGAGTTGTTTGTCTTCTGATCAAATCGGCATTCCTCAATTCTGGTACATTAAAAGCTACCGCCTGATAGAATGACGATCTGATTTCTTGCTCTGTGAGAGGCACTGCATCCTCACATGATTCATATTCTCTAACTATAGAGTCAAAGCGTTCGCAAAAATCATTTATTTTTTCATCTTTCTTTATTTTAATCTGATAGAAACAAGTTCTTACAGATGTATGAGTTACATTTACTTCATTCTTCTTATATTCTCTTAATTTCTTTAAAACCTCTGATGGATTTTTTTCATACAAAATTCTCTTATGATAATTTTCATCTATATGATTGTTTCAAACTCAAAAGACCAGAAACTCATCTGGGTCAGAAGCCAGACTTGTTTCAATGCGGTGCGGGGTAGGGAGGTTCGCGCTTCGTTTAGGTGCGCGGTAGGATCGTAGGTTCGCAGAACGGGCAATTTCAGTCAGTTTAAATCGTGTTGTTTGTACTGTGAGAGAGGTCTTTATTTGCTGAGGTGTCACAAACATGGTTTTACTTGAACACCACAATGCTGGCACTTGTTATTCGAATGACCGTGTTGAACGGTGACACGGCGGCTTTACACCAAAATGGCCGATAACGGCGCACAGCGCACGAGGCGCTTACAGAAATGATCGCGGAATGTCTTGCACGCGGTAGAACGGCCGAACGTGGCACTTTACACGCACAACGTGGTATCTGAGTTTTTCTCGCGAGGGGGGACGGCCGATCACGGCGCAGATCACTCGCAACCCGCAAGATTGCACTTAAACTCTCGCGAAGGGTGACGGCCGAGCGCGGCGCAGATCACTCGCAATCGGCGAGATTGCACTTGAGCCTTGAACTTTCGCGAGGGGTGACGGCTGAGCGCAGCGCAGATCACTCGCAACCCGCGAAGTTGCACTTGTCTCTCGCGAGGGATGACGGCCGAGCGCGGCGCAGATCATTCGCAACTCGCAAGATCGAATACGATTCTCTCGCGAGGGGTGACGGCCAAGCACGGCGCAGATCACTCGTAACTCGCGAGATTGAATACGGCCGAACGCGGCACTTAGGGCCGTATTCATAGTCGAATCTCGCTCTTAAGACGATCTTGGTCAAGGCGGCCTTATTCAATCAAAATCGTCTTAAGATTGGTAGATTTCATAGTCGTAAAACAAGGCGATCTTCACGAAGAAGATTTCGCTCAAGGAAGTCTTATTTGATTTGAGATCGCTTTGGCGAAGACCGTACTTAAAACCATGCTTATTCTCGATCAGCTGTTTCCGTACTCTTTCCGTTGGTTCCTCCAATAGGAACTTTGGATTTATTATTATCCGCACATTCATGTATGCAATCAATGGACAAATGAGATAGTTTTGAAGTGAGGTTAACCGATAAACTCTTTCGATCGATACAAAGTGGGACAGCGCAGACCAGCACGGTGCAATCCAAGGCGTTAAGATATGTAAGTAATATTAATTTTCAAACAAATATAACTTTGGGCTACTGCACAAGCTTACTTTATGCTAAGTTTATTGATATTAAACTTAGATACGTATGTAACTTTAAACTTTAATCAACGCAGGCTTATTCTTTAACTCATAACGACAATTTGTTATCGTTATAATGTTTTACTACGTGAAAAAGCTGCGCAAAGACATTGCAACGATAACGAAGTGTCGTTAAGAGTTACAGAATAGGCCTACTGCGTAATATACGTTACGGAAGAGTTTGTGCGTAGTAGTTAGATTTTAATAAAAGAATACAGTCAGTGCATGTGTAATCATTAATACAAAATATTTTATTTTTACAGAAATCTTGTGACCGTTCTGACCGCCCTCCTGTTTCTCTTTGTGCTGTATCGGAGGCGGATGTGACGTTTCTATACATGTAAGTATCTCAGGTTAAACGATTTTTGTAACAGATTACCATATTATATGCCTTATTAAACTTTCAATGTATGTTATATTATTTATATTTTTTGGACTTACTCCACAAATGTTACAACAATTCGAGGACTTCTGATCAGTTAAAATGTTACATACTTTGCCATTTATTATTGTACATTGGATGTCGAAAGTTATAGTAAATATGATATTTTCTATTGTGATGCATGAGGATTCCAGTTTGTTGAAAATATCTGAATAAAATTTATATTCATTAATTACAACTGAATGACTTTCTTTTATAAATTAAAACTTTATTGGGCGGCAATAACTAACAGATGATGATCTTTCATTTTTCCAGATAATATTATTTTCAGCTACTAACTGAATCGGAACAAAAGTAATTATAAATACAGCGTTATCACAGAAAATATTTGTTATAACTTCATCATCTTCATCATCAGTATTAGCTGATTGGTCTTTTTCTAAACTAACGGTTTCTGCTAGCCATTTCTGCCTAGTTGTTTGCTGTCCGGACGCGCCATCCATTTCCTATTTTCCATGTAAACTTAACATTTTATCGCGTAATTCGTGGAGCTTTTTCTTACTTAACGTTAAAAGTATCCTTTTAGTGGTATGGTTTAATAATGACTTAACATCTACATTTGCACCAAAATCGTTGAAATTCAAATCTGTTGGGTAGCACTTCTCTTTTGCACTCTGAATAACATTATATGGAGGATATAATTTACTACCATGTAGTTTCTTATTATATGACCGCAGCTATTTCCCGGCCGGCTCGGCCCGGAGCGCGGAAAAATGGCGCGAAGCGCGGCGGCGATATGGATCGCAAAGCGTGGATAACGCGGCGGAAGCGGGTCGTCGGCCGAGACACACTCGGCGAGGGCAGAGAATGCCGGAGGCGCTCTACCGTCTTGTTCGGATAGGCTTCGGATGATTTGGATAACGAGAAGTTGGTCCTTCGCCGAGACACACTCGGTGAAGACAGAGAATTCCGGAGGCGCTCTACCTTCGTATCCGGACGGCTTCGGGTGATTCAGATAGGTGCGAAAAGCTGGTCGTTAGCCGAGACACACTCGGCGAAGACAGAGAATGCCGGAAGCGCTCTACTTACGTTCGGACTGGCTTCATGCGGGAATTCAGGATTGGTGTTGTCGGGAAGACGGATGATCGGGAATCGCGCTCTGTGCCAGCAACGCCGGGCTTATATACGCGTCGCGGCGGCGTCGCGGCGTGGTGGGGGTAGCGACGGCGATCGCGAGCGCCGGGCCGGTGCGGCGGAACGATCGGGGATCGCGGCGCCCCGACGCCGTGATTGCGTTCGGCGGTCTTCGGCCGCCTTCGGCACCGCTCGGCGCGGTGAAGCAGTTGCCGCGTTTAAGTCCATTCGCGGACTTCGTAACGTGTGAGAACGATTAAAATACGCTGGGCACACCGTGCCCGTTCTTTACCCCCGCGGGTGGTCGGCGGGGTGGTCTCGGCGTGGTGTTCCTGCCGGAACGATGCATGTTTGGGGGTGCATCGTTACATCACCCCCCTTCCTCCCTGGAAAACGCGAATTCGGCGCTCTACATTTTTGGCCCGATTTCCCGTATGCTGCGGACGGAGCCGGTCGCATTAAATCGGATGTGCCATCGTTTTCCTCCCGACCGCGTTTTGTGCTGCCGGGAGACGTGCGCGTGGTAGTGGGGCACCCACACGATGTGCCCGTCCTCCACAGCTACCGGGATCGGGGGTGGTAGTTGTGTCCCTTCCGCCCGTAACGGTTGGACGTCGGCTGGTGCTGGCCGCGGCGGCGGCGGCGCGGAGATCCTGGCTGTGGTTGCTTTCGGCGGCGCCATTGGGCCGGTGATCGGTAGCGGCGGAGGTTTCGTCGATGCCGGCGAGTTGTTGGCCGGTGTCGGTGGCGGTGCCAGGGGCTTGGTTGTTAGGCGGCCCCGTATGGCCGCAAGATCGAGATTCACCCTCTCCACGTTGGTGATCTTGGGTCCGGATTGTGGCCTCGCCTGGCTTAGTGGAGGTGGCGGGGTGGTGAGCCACTCCAATTTCCGTCTTTGCTGCGTGTCCAAGCGCTGTACCGCGCAGCCGACCGTCGGCACGGTTTTTCGTGTCGGCGGTGCGACTGCGGGTTTTGCGAGGATGGCGGCGGTGGCGGCGGTGGCGGCGGATCCCGGAGCGAAGAGTTTTGTCCACGTCGTCCCGAATCCTGGACATACCGGGTCGTATTCTACCAGCTCTGCCAGGATTGCTTCGATCTCGGCGAGGATATCGCGCTGGGTTGTTGACTCGCTCTGGTCGGCTGCCATGGCTCGTCTGTGAGCTTTTCTTTTTCGGCGCCGGTATTTATTTTCCTTTTTGGGAGTAGAACGATTTGTTTTTCGCCTAATTTTCGGCTCCGTCGTCGTCCTCCAAATTTGTTTCGTTGTTGTTATTGTCGTTATCTCCCGGTTCCGTGTTTTCATCGTTGTCGGTTTCGGTTTCGGTACTGCCGTCGTCCTCGATGTCATTTTCGCCGGTGTCGGTCTCGGTGTCATTGTCCTCTTCATTGACGTCAGGCGCGGGGGCGGCGGGCGCGGGTTTTAAATCTTGTACGTGGATATGGCGGCTCCACTTGCCGCTTTTGTTGCGGAGATCGACGATTACCGGTGATACAATTCGGCGCTCCTCGAGGGGCCCGCGGAACTTCGGTGTTAGCTTGGCGTTAAACGCGGCGGCTTTGCTGGAGAGTGGGTATTCGCGTTTCCATACCCACTCCCCGACCTTCGGTGCCCACTGGCGGTGTCGTAGATTGTAATATTTTTCCTGTTTCTGGAAAGCGCGCGCCAGGTGTACTCTCACGAGTTCGTAGGCCTCCTCGAGGTGTCGGCGCGTTTCGTCCGGCAAAGCGGCCGCGGCACTTGGGGCGGTCTCCCGGTTGAAAGGGGAGACTGGTTCTCGGCCGAATATGAGATACGCGGGGGTGTAGCCGGTGGTTTCGTGGCGGGCCGTATTATACGCGAATTGAAGTTCGGGGATGCGTTCATCCCAATTACGGTGGTTTTGGTCGACGTATTGCGAAATCATTGTTTTTACAACCCGGTTTGTTCGCTCGACCGGGTTGCAATGCGGCGCGTGGACCGGTGCGTATACGTGTCGGACGTTATGGGCGGCGAGCATTTTTGCGAGTTTACTGGAGCGGAGCTGCGTGCCGTTGTCCGACAATATCGTGTCGGGGCAGCCGTGGCGGAATATAATCGCTTCGGCAATGTGCGTGGTTACTGCGGTGGCGGTGGCGCGGCGCAGGGGGCGCATCTCTAACCACTTGGAGAAGCGGTCCTGCATTGTTAGGAGCCATATGTGGCCTTGCTTCGATCACGGCAGCGGTCCGATTAGGTCGAGGGTGACCTGTTGCCACGGGCGGGTGACGGACGTGGCGTGTAGTGTCCCCGCCGGTCGGGTTTGCGCGACTTTGTGCCTTAGGCACCGAGGGCAGTTTCGCACGTATTGTGCGATTTCCCGGAACATACCGGGCCAGTAATATAACTGGGCGACGCGAGCGATCGTTTTCGCGATGCCGAGATGTCCGGCGGTGGGAGCGTCGTGATTTCGGCGGAGGATCTCGGGGCGCAGTTCCTTAGCTACGCATTCCTTTCATTGGGTTTCGGGCGGGGTTTCGTTAAAGTCGAGGTTGTGCAATAATTGCCGGTACAGTTTCCCGTCCCTCACCTCGTAATCGGGGTGTTCCCGGGGAGCGTCTTGCACCGCTCGTAGCGTCCGGCGGTACCACGAGCAGCGGGGCGGGGTCGTGACGGCGGCGGCGGTGTTTTGACGCGACAGAGCGTCCGCGACCCGGTTGAGGGCTCCTTTGCGGTACTTGATGTCTATATCGTATTGGTGGAGCTCGAATGTCCAGCGCCCTAACCTGCCGGTGGGTGCATCTAATTTTTGCAGCCAGCGGAGGGATTGGTGGTCGGTAATTACGGTAAATGAGTATCCTTCCAGATACTCGCGCATTTGCCGTATTCCCCAGATCACAGCAAGGCATTCGAGCTCGGTCGCGCTGTAGTTTCGTTCGGCCTGATTCAATGTGCGGCTTGCGTATGCGATAACTGTCTCCCCCTCCGGGAAGTTTTGCGTGAGCACGGCCCCGAGGCCGGTCGTGCTTGCGTCGGTTTGTAAGATGAAGCGTCGCGTAAAATCTGGGCACGAGAGGACCGGCGCGGAGGTCAGAGTATCTTTTAATTTCTCGAACGCGGTATTCTCTGCCTCCCCCCAACTCCAGCGGGCGTGCTTTCGCGTCAGGGCGGTGAGCGGTGCGGCGATGGTCGCGAAGTCCTGGATGAATCGTCGGTACCACGATGCCACCCCCAGGAATTGCCGGATTTGTTTTACGGTTTGCGGCCGTGGCCACTGGGCGACTGCCCGCACTTTCTCAGGGTCGGTACGGATCCCTTCGCAATCGACTATATGGCCGAGATATTGTAGGCGGTCGACGCAAAATCTGCATTTATCCGGGTTGAGTCGTAAACTGGCTGCGCGGAGGCGCCGGAATACTTCGCGTAAGATCCGGAGGTGTTCTTCGAATGTTTCCGTGATAATGATAATGTCGTCGTATACGAAGACGTGCGGTTCGAGTTCCGGCCCGAGCACGGTATCTAGCAGCCGCTGGAACGTCGCGGGGGCGGAGTGTAGGCCGAACGGCATCACCTTAAAATGGTAGAGCCCCTTCCTCGGTACGGTAAACGCGGTGATCGGTCGGCTGGGTGGGGTGAGCGGCACCTGCCAGTACCCGCTCTTGAG
>NW_020224773.1:0-5507 GCF_003070985.1 Temnothorax curvispinosus
GGCGTGCTCGTGCGTGGGAGGTGCCCAATACGAGCGGGGTATATGGCGCACCACGTGTCGTATATTCCTAAGGCGCGTCGACTGCTGCCGAATCCCGGATCCCTGGGCAACCGATGAGCGACGCGTTAACAGTACGGGGTGACTCGTGCGATTACGTGGTAGCTGGTGGCATGGCACTAGCGACGGCGACTCGTCAAACGTGAGCTAAGATCGCTCGACACGAGTACTACGGGGGTAAGAAGCCCCGCCGGGAGGCTACCGGTGCCCTACCAAATGTCGGACTCGTAGGGGCAGAGGTTTCGCATAGCCGAGTGAGCGGCATAGAGGGCCTAGTGTGGGTCAGCGCTATGAAGCTCATGTTGCGCATTACCTGTTAGTGGGGTGCCTTGGCACCCCGGTCCTGTCAGTTGAGCTGATCTAATCCGAGTAGGTCATGCTCGCTGCAGGATTTAACCCTGCTACCTGGGGAACAGCTCAGGTACAATGTGAGTCATATGTGCGTTACGGGAAACCGTGTCTGCCAGTGGCTAGAGGTGTCGTCTATACCGGGAGTATGTAATCCGAAAGGTATGTATCTCTGTAATGGGCAAATCCACGGTGGCGGGTTCCGTTACTGCTGTGCAGGGAAGTACTGATAACGTTCAGTCGCATTCCGACCACGGGGTGGACTCTGGGGGAGCTAACCGCCCCCCCAGACCCCCCGGTGCGGTCATAACTATGACTCTCTTAACAGTAGCCAAATACCTCGTCATCTAATTAGTGACGCGCATGAATGGATTAACGAGATTCCTACTATCCCTATCTACTACCTATCTACTGAATGCCGTCTCTCCTTTATGGTACAGTAAGGGTAGGGGCGGCAGTAGAGAAAGTGAAATGCGTGGCAGAATGCTTGAGGAGTGGATTGTCGCGAACGGTATAATTGTGTTGAATGAGCCGAGCGAGAGTTACACGTTTAGCGGACCCAATGGGGAAAGCGCATCGATGTGACTCTCGTAAGCGATGCGCTTGGGGGGTGCCAGTTCAAATGGGAAGTCAAGAGCGATTGGGATATCTGCGACCATAATGTGTTGCGTATGTGATATGTATGACCTATGGTGAGAATGCTGAGCGGATGGAAGGTATGCGTAGATGGGTGTGTAAAGACGTGGACTGGGAGGGTTACATGAGCGATCTAGTGGAGTATGCGTCGGAGGATGCTGTGAATGTGATGGATGACTGGGACGCGGAGAACTTGGCGGAGCGCGTCACATCATGGATCCTGAGGGCAAATGACAATAGAATGAAAAGGCGAGTGTGTGGGGTTGCGAGGAAGCTTGTGTGGTGGACGAATGAGCTTGAGCGCATGAAGAAAGATGTGAGGAAGTGTAGGCGTGCCTACCAGCGAATGAGAGGGAGAGATCGAAGTCGAGTGGAAGGATGTCTGAATGTGTACAAACGTGCTCTCAGAGAGTACAAGAGAGCAATATGGAGAGTGAAAGAGGAGAACTGGAGACAGTTTGTGAGTGACAAGGGAAATCGGGATCCATGGGGTGATGTGTACAAAATGTGCATGGATAAGTACGGACGTGACAGACTGAGTGCTATGAAAGTGGGTGACAGGACAACGAGTACGTGGGAAGAGAGTGCGAATGTGCTGCTAGATCGCTTCTTTCCGGACACGGGAATGGATGATGTACGACTGGCAGAGAGAGAGATGATTGAAAGAACGTTCGAGTGGAATGAAGTGGATGTGGCTGTGAGGGCGATGAAAGTGGGTAAGGCACCCGGGTTGGATGGAGTTACGGTGGAAATGTTGCGTGCCGTTTGGCGCGCAATTCCGGGATGGTTGAAGAAAGTGTATGATGTGTGTCTGAGTACCAGCTTTCCAAAGGTGTGGAAGAAAGCGAGAGTGGTTGTACTGCTGAAGTCCCCAAAGAAAGTGCGGTCGGACCCCGGGTCTTACAGACCGATCAGCCTGTTGTCTGTGCTTGGGAAAGTGTTGGAGCGAATGATGGTAAATAGGCTGGAGCGATTGATGAGTGGGAGAATGTGTGAGGCACAATACGGGTTTGTGAAGGGACGTTCGACCGAGAGTACGTGGAATAGCGTGCGTGAGTGGGTCCGAGTACAAGTATGTGTTGGGAATTTTTGTGGACTTCCAGGGTGCCTTCGACAACCTGGAATGGCCATGTGTGATTGAAAAACTGTGTGAGGAAGGATGTGAGGAGATTGGGTTGTGGAAGAGTTATTTTGATGAGAGATGGGCATGTATGATAGGAATGAATGAGGAAGTGTGGAAAAGGGTGCTGCGGGGCGCACCGCAGGGGTCCATTGGTGGCCCAAACATTTGGGACCTACAGATGGATAAGTTCCTGTGGGAACTTGTGCCGATGATCTGTTCGTGCCTGTCAAAGAACAGAGCCGGGCAGATCTGGAGAGAAAAGGAAACGAGTAACTGAGGATAGTGAGCGAATGGGGTGCGAGTGTCGGTGTGAAAGTTTCAGAGAGCAAGACGGTTATGATGCTCCTGAAAGGGAATATGTCGGAAACGAGACACCCGAGCGTTAGTGTGAATGGGAAGCATGTGAGGTATGTGAAGTGTGTGAGATATCTGGGTGTGTGGGTGGACGAGCGAATGAGCTTTAAGCCGCACCTGGAGCGTATGAGACAGAAGTGTGTGAGCGTAGTGGGAAAGTTGAGACGAGTGATGAAGAGCGAATGGGGATTGCGAAAGAGAGCATGGCGTGTGATTTATAAGGGTTTGTTTGTTGCGTGTGTTATGTATGGTGCGAGCGTGTGGTATGAAGCCATGGAGTACAGATATGCGCGAGTGGCGATCAACAGATGCCAAAGAGTGGCGATGAGCGCCTGTTTGAATGTCTGTAGAACGGTCTCCACGGAGGCCATGCAGGTATAGATGGGTGGTCTACCGTGGGACCTGGAGTGCGTGAAAAGAGGTATGATTGTGAGAATTAAGAATGGCTGGAGATTGGGTGAAAGAGGTATTATGAGTGAAGAGGAAGTAAGAACGAGAGATTTGGATGAGAGCTTGGAGCTGTTGAATGCTAGGTTGTATGAAAGATGGCAGAATGAATGGGATAACAGTGCGAAGGGACGAGTGACACATGGCTTTATACGGGATGTGAGGTTTGCCGAGGTTTGTCTGGGATTTGAGCCGAGCCTATGGCTCGGCTATATCTTGACGGGTCACGGCAGTTTGAATGAGTTCTTGCATAAAAGGGGATTGTCTGAGACTGAAAGTTGTGCGTGTGGTGCTGAGTGCGAGGATTGGAAGCATGTAATGGTTGAGTGTGAAATGTATAAGGACATTAGGAGCTTGGACGAATGGGGAGTTAGGGTGAGTGAGGATGGTAGAGTGGATGTGAGCGAGGTACTGGAGCAAAAGGAAAGATACGAGAGTCTGAGCAGGTTTGCGGCATGTGTGTTTCAGCGAAGAATGAATGGGAATGCGTGAGACGTGTGAATGCGGCTTGGGTCTGCAGGAGACCCAACTGGGAGTGGCTTCGGCTGCGAAGATCCGACCAGTGATTTAGACTGGTACCACGGGGACCGGTCGCCCAGGGAGCTTGCTCCCGCCGGTCGCGGGTAGGACCATCGTGGTGGCAGTGGTTAAGCCAAATGCTGACTAGGATACCCCAACAGCTCGGGTGCCAGCCTGCTTAGCTGGTAGAGCGTGGATAGTAGCTCGCCCCGACCAGTGAGTTGCCGCGAGATCCTGCAATCCTGTGGCGCACTGGTAGTATCGATCTCGGTCGGTACGCGCTGATTGGGCGTATCCCAATCCCGCGCCCATGGGGGCCGTGTGGATGAGGCTCTACGAGCAGGTGCCGCACGTTAAACAAACGACATATTCTGTCCCTATCTACTATCTAGCGAAACCACTGCCAAGGGAACGGGCTTGGAAAAATTAGCGGGGAAAGAAGACCCTGTTGAGCTTGACTCTAGTCTGGCACTGTAATATCCATGTATCCTTTTTTAAAACTTCGATTTTTTTTATACCACCTTATCTTCTTGTTTTTATTAACATACCTTGATTTCGATCTTATTACGTTATCATCTATTATAATATCCTGTGATGGTACTTTATTTAAAATAATTAAATAGTCAAATCTGTGATCATTTCAATCTATTTGATGTGCTAGGTATGGAAGAAATAATATTGCTATTTAAAGTTTCCAAAGTTGAGTTATGAACGTTTTGAATTATTTCAATATCGTTGTTAACATTAACTAATTTTATACCATTATTTATTTCATTAACTTCATTACTATTTTTTATCATAGAAACATTTAATGTATCAAACGTTTGCGATGTAGTGGTAACTGTTTCACTTGCTGAATAAACTACTTTCATAGATGAAATGGTTGAAGTATGATAATCTACTACTATATTTTCCGAAAAGCTTGTAGAAGGTTGTGTTATATTTGAACAAATCTCACTAATATTTGAAGAAGATTGACAGTTTTCATTAATTCTTATTCGCTTTGCTTCCTCTTAGCCTGAGATTGTGCTTTTCTTTCTCGTTTATTACGTTAAAATTCTTCTTCTTCTTCCACTGTTCGAATTACTTTTCTTCGAGGCATAATTATTATTAGTTTAATTAAGTTAAGAAAAAATAATACTGCTAACTTTTTTAATACGCCTTGTAAAAAGATATAAATTTTATTTAATTAAAAATTACAAAAATATTGCTTTTAAATATATAAACATTAATTTATAAAAATATATTTTTAAAATCAACTTTAATTTAACTTAGTTACTTTTAATTTAAGTTATGAAGCTAATTTTAATTTAAGTTAAAGCCAATTTTAATTTAAGTCAAAACCAATTTCAATCCAAGTCAAAACCAATTTCAATCTAATTAAAGCCAATTTCAATCCAAGTCAAAGCTAATTTTAATTCAAGTCAAAGTCAATTTCAATCCAATCAAATCCAATTTCAATCCAAGTTAAAGCCAATTTCAATCCAAGTCAAAGCCAATTTTAATTCAAGTCAAAGTCAAGTTTAATTCAAGTATAAACAAATATTAATTCAAGTTAAAATCAATTTCAACTTAAGTCAATTCAATTTCAATTCAAGTTAAAATTAATTTTAATCTAACTCAAATTAATTTTAATTAAAGTTTAACGTTCTAATCGAATCTAATTATAAAAAAATATAAATTAGTTTAATTTAATTAAAAATTATGACTTGTTTTTTAGTATAAATTAAATTATTATTTAATTATGTACATAATATTGAACTATTAATTTCAATTTATCGAAACTAATTTTAATTTAAATCTAAGCTAGCTTTTTAATTCAAATCAAAGTCAATTATAATTCAAAAATTCAATTTTAATTTTAGTTAAATTTTAATTTTAATTTTAGTTGAATTGAATTTCAATTTTTTAATTAAAATGATATAATAAATAAGCAATCTTTAATAAACATTTGCTTAAAAATTAAAAGATATACCTTTCCTTAAATCTTGTGTATACTTATATATTGTCTGAGTAGAGAAGT
>NW_020224774.1:0-9626 GCF_003070985.1 Temnothorax curvispinosus
CTCTGATTTTACGTGCACACTTCCTCTCGCTAATTACAAATTATATGTTCTCAAGTGTACGGCCAGCTTATTATAAACGTTATAATTATCTTATTATTTTATCCACTTTATTCAAATTTGACTGGTAACTGGAATTAAAGAACAAAGCATAAATATAAAAGAATTTATTTATAAAGAAATTAAATAAAATTTTATTTATGTGCAACACATTTCTTTTATTGATTAGTTGACCTATTTATATAATTAAGAAACTATGTTATGAAACAATCGTAATTTACTTATATTTTATCAAAAAACAAAGAGATATCTGATATATTCATCTTTTAAAAAATTACATTATATCAAATTGAAGAGGATGAATTACCCACACTGTTTTTTTTCTTTTGAACAACAAAACATTGATGCTTTCGCAATGTTGTTAACCGTAACTGTAAGAGAGATGTAAGGGAATTAACTTAACTAATTATTAAATCAGATACAGCGACATCGTACGCACTACATTCACCCCGACGAATCAAAATTTATCTTGCACGATATGGCTGGGTTACATTAAGGAACGATAAGTAGACTTGACACCTTTAATGCAGTGGTTTCATATACGATTCGGATTATATGCCGCACATACAAATATATATACACCTCGCACCCACTAATGATGACAAATATATACTCGCGCGAAGTACTACTCGCAATTAATAACGTTCGCGGACAACATTAGCCATTCGTTACGTTCAAGTGGATGTTGCGCACTGGGTTATACGCAAACGTATATTTTATCGTGGTGGTAATCGTACGGCTTTACGCAGCGTACCCTTATTTGCAGGCAAGCTAGTCTCGAGGCCCCGCGTACGACGCTTTTCTCCTGTTTGACGCTCTTACGCGAGGATGCGACGCGACGTGTCAATTTATAATCATCAAGAAATCACGGCGCGATTACTGTCAGGAAGATGTCTCATTAGCGCCCCGAAGATCGACGCGAATCGATCGCGCGGGGTACATCCGTGTCTCATTTAAACCTGTCGCGATTTAGTGTGCCACACATTAGTATAATATCCATGACGATAACTATAGAAAATAAAACAGATGGCTCATAAAGTATCTCACTTAATTTTAATATAAATTGTATTTTATTTTACATTTTACACTTGCTAAAAAAATGTTTAACAGAAAATACCGAAATGTGATAATGTTGAAGAAAATAGTGGGCATCTCTCACACGTTTGCTAAAAAATTGCTTGAATTCGTAAAAAATATAATAAAGGAACATTCTAAGTTCTCTCCGGATACACCACTTATTGATCAGTCGATTTATTTATATAAATCATAAAAATATTGTATATTATTATTCAAAATCAATTTGCCTGTATTTTATCAGAAAACTGAACAACAGAAACATCTAATACGCGCGTTTATATTTTATTAACTAAAAGGTAGCAATCGCGCGCATATTGCTTATACAATTTTTAAGCTTAATGTTTAAAAAACGCGTAATTAATAAGGTTTGACGTTTACGTAAAACCTTGTTTACGCGTTGCGTTTGAATGCAATTGCGTGCAATTTAAGACTGAGGTATCCTTCGGATTGTGAGACCTGCGTAAAGTACACGTGCAAAGTATTTAATGTCTACTTTATGGCGGATACACCGTTTTCTAATAGTAATGGCCATCATCAATCGCGTAGTGACGCGGAAGACGCATGGACGCGATACCAACGGTATGGCCACGAGTATACGAGTTTCTTGCGGTCACTACCATAAGTGTGCCTGTTGTTTTCTGTTTTGTTAACATTGTCCGAGAACTTGGAATGAGAGTGGGTAATGTTTGTCCAACAACAGATGGAATTCATAAAACAACGCGTTAGACGTTGATCGCGTGTTTCTCCTTCTGCAGGATATTTTATTTTACACGTCAGCTAAACCGCGCAGAAAAATTTATATTTAATAATTACATATTGAACATACATATTGAACATAGTAAACCGTAATAACTACATATTGAAATTTACGTAATTATAGGCTGAAGAAAACGATATCGCAGAAAACATTTCTAAAACGCTTAAGAAACGTTGTATCTGGATAAATATTATAAATTGATTTCAGATTGATCTTTAATGAGATCGCTTTCTATTTCAAGGAACATTTAAACGCTGAAGAAGCCATCGTTTCTAACTTTATTTCCCATTTGTACAATGTAATATCTCTAGCAATCCCGTTTCAAAATTTACACGTCTAAACATTATTGTAAGAAAATAGGAATAACAAGTATCGCTTTTCTGCAATAATGTGGTTCGATTTGCTCAAGAGGCTCGTCGCAGTATCGTTTATCTCACTTTACATAACTCGCTTCGCGTTGATATCCCGTTGACGTATCTGACTGAAACTTCAAACATCGAAGATAAGATTGTAAGAAACATCTACGTGGACAGTGGATTGAATTAAATCATCCGGCGATATTATCGGCGCGGCGCGTCTAAACCACTCGCAATTCTTTCTCGGGGGGAGGGGGGGAAGTCTATGCGAGGAGACTTGTCATGTCGTCATGGCTGATATCCAGGATTGTGTGCCTCGACTCAAGAGAATTCCACCGTAGACCGGGATCAGCACGGCGGCGGTATTCCGTTTAAGTTATGGCGTCAGTTATAGCCGCCGTTCGAACTACAAATTCTCCCGCAGCGATGTATATACGTATATATGTATATACATATACGGAAATATATACATATATATATACAGTAGGATTTGTACTTACCTAGTACGGAAACTACCTACAACTTAGCAGAATGCCAGCGTGCAGAAAGACCTCGTTGCCGTGCGGGACAAATACGCGGTTACCGCAGAGATATTACGCCTTGAGGCCCAACACACTCCCAAGAAAATAGCCTAATGATCGTATTGTGGCTGCCAGCTTGTCACAAAGCATCTCCAGCGCTTAGTCGTCCGTGAATTTACCTGTCGTCTTTCGCCCGTTAGAATTCATTTGCTTTAAAAAAAAAAGTGAATGTGATGCGTTTATACTGATTTACGACATCTCGCGAATGGCATGTTGGTTCCAAAAATATTAGATTGAAGGAATCAACACACAATCAACTAATATAAATTAAATTAAAATTTATCAGAAAAATATACAAAATATAATATACAATTATAATATTAGTAAATATAGAAATTTAATAGTATTAATATAAGTATAGTGTTTGGATGGGATCTGATTAGAGGAAACATAAATAAACGTGTATGACATGTTCTTTTTTTTCGGTTTTAATGTCGTAACCCTGCCAAATACAATAATAATAATAGCAATAGAGTAGTAATTATAATAAGAATCGTAATAATGATAATGATAATAAGTATTATCTAAAATATGTAACCAACGCGTTTCGATAGTGTGATTATACCGAGACAGATGCGTGGCTGTACCACACACAGGACCAACCACGGTGAGTGTGCCGTGTGTGTATGTACATCGCACGTCGCTGCAACTCGATCGAACGGCGATATATTTATTTCAATAAATCACGTCAGCCACGACCGTACCACCCGGATCTTACGATATAAGATTCACTCCCATAGTAGGAATCGCAAGTTAATTATTAATCAATATGCGCGCTCACGGCCGTACTCGGCCGAATATATACTTTTAGGACTTTCTCGTACAAAAACGTCACCGGCATTTACGATAATGTCGTATATAAATATATATAATATATATATATATAATTTTTC
This sequence comes from Temnothorax curvispinosus, assembly GCF_003070985.1. Taxonomy (NCBI): domain Eukaryota; kingdom Metazoa; phylum Arthropoda; class Insecta; order Hymenoptera; family Formicidae; genus Temnothorax; species Temnothorax curvispinosus. Next base: position 3,722 of record NW_020224774.1, read on the forward strand.
GTGCGTAATATATATTTCACTATTCATCTTTCCGCGGATTACAATAATTATACATTCTCCATTTCCTTTCGCTGCAATAAATAAATTATCCAAATCAAGGACATATATCGATATCGATAACAGTAATATGATTACAACCACATTTACAATATATCTATATATTTATCTCTCTCTATATATATATTTATATATTGTATATATAAATTTCTTCTTTTTTTCATTTAACTAACGAACTCTTCTGTGCGCAATTACGATAGAGACCATCTTCAAGCGCCGCGTGGTATAATAGAAAATACCAAGTTTTTGCATATATAATGCCTTCGTTTATACAGTGATTCATAATATATTATTATTGATATCTCTACGTTTCTACGCAACATATACAATTATGCTTAAAAGGTAATAGTTAGTGGCGCGCAAGTATTTCGCCCTTCTTCCAAATTTTAGCGACTCGCATTTTTTGCCATATAAAAAAAAAAGAATCGAAAAAAAATAATATTTACTAAACGCAATCTTATCTGTCGAAAAACAAATATCCATAAATTTGAAAAAAAAAATATTGGAAATTTTACATATTGCCATGGCTTACTCTTACATTAAGAAAAAAATTCTATAGCAGATTATCATAGGAATTATTGCAGTATACATATATATGTTTATCGGCATGTATTATATATTTATTATTACACGAAGCCGTGCTGAAATTTGCAATTCGGGCTACGCTGCGCGCATCGCAATAATAAATCCGTGCGAGATCCGAGAGAGAATTACTGGCCCCCATTGATTATATTATTTAGATATAGAATCACGCTATTTCTAATCCGCCGATCCATCGATCTGGCGATCAAGCAAAGACCTTTACATACTATGTACACAGTAATTATTTTTCCTTTAAGTGCTACCTTAAAACCTAGTAGTTCCGTTCGTCAAATTCCGCGTGAAAGTCCGTGTCGAAACCTACAAACACACAGCGACGTGTTTCGCGTTGTAACCTGTCGTAGAGATTATCGTCATATGACGTTCGTATTTCGCTCTTAGTACTTTCGGTAATTATAAAAATAAAGAATATTTCTTGGTCGCGCGCCCATCGAGACACGTACCGCGGCATTCTGGTATCTGGACGAGAGAAAGAAAGTCGCCGAGAGAAAGGCGAAAGCAAGAGTTGCCGCTTGGAAAATGGATAGATAAACTGATAGCCTATATGATGAAGTGTGCTCGCTAGTTAAGGGAATTATGCGATCTCGTTGATGTAAATTAATGCCGGACATAAGTGCCAGGAATAGTTGCGATTAATCATTTTACGATTCCTTCCGACTCATATTTTCGAATCACGAATTATTTTAATTTATCAAACATCTGTCTTGTACTATTTATTTCATGCATATATCGCATTCTATTATGCTCGTGCGTGTGTGTGTGGATATGAAAGCACCAAACTATGCACATCATATGATAATTGGAAAGAAATACATGCAGTTAATATCCGTTCAAAAAAAATATATAAAAGAAAATCGTGATTTTCAATGACTTATCCATATACGCGCAAGTTCGAGAGATAAAAATGATACTGGAAAGATATACATAAATATCCGTAAAGTGATCTGAAGCATTATGCTTTTAGCGCGTTTAGCACTCGACACAGTCGTTCCTCGTTGAATACAAACGACGCGTGATGTCGGGAAAATAATACTGGAAAACGTGAAACCTCGAAACTGACAAACAGTAATCCCCTTCTAAAATAACATGCCGTCTAGACTCTCAAAGCAATACTTATCTTTCTCATGGACCGGTCATATCTTTCCGAGAAGCTGCTTGGAATGCGATATCTCGTAGAGATAATACGAAGTTTCTTCATGAAATACCGATTTCATTCCTCAGTCCTTCGTACTATCGGCTTCTTCGAAATAAATCTGAATTTCGGTTGAGATTTATCAATTGAGCGGCCGAGCTCGGAGATATCACTCAACTACAGAAACGTGAGGAATATCATCGAAGCGTAGTATAGCAGCGCTTCTTCCGGAGTTACCATTAAGATCGTAATCAGCGGGATTCTACTCTGCGCGTGTCGTGTATGCAAATCGACTGCATATTTGTTTTATTCATTTTTCGAGCCAGAGACTCGCCGAGGTGTGCCAAATATAAATGACCCGCGTCCGAGACTTGGCGATGACTCGCGGTGACTTAGAGCCCACGACTGCGTAATCCCGATTAGTTAGCTGTCAGTTGACGTCTGTTAAGGCACTTGAAATGCTAATTTTCCTGGGCGGGGCCCCCTCAAAGAAAATTCAGATATGAAGCTCGTTTACCTACTTCCTTATCCATTCACGGTTCGCCTTCTACGGAGAATTGAATAGTCGTGCATTAACATGAAAAATAAGCGCTGATATACATATATGTATAGAGAGAGAAAGAGAGAGACAGAGATAGAGATAGAGAGAGAGAGAGAGAAATAGAAAAGGAGGGACACTCGAATACGCGTAAAGCATTGAATTTTTTTGGAGAAATTTCTTACACGCACTTTTCGACATAGGAACGTGCGTGTGCTCCGGGGAATGTAAATCCGTAGTCCTTCCCTTCTTTTTTTCCGGAATATCAAAATCCCTAACGACACTAGAAAATTCCGCGCGCGATAAACTTCAGTGAAACCCTCGCGCTAATTGCAGCAGGAATGTTCAATGACTCGTTTCTATCTTTCCGTAAAAAGGACGGCATTTAACGCACGCAATAGCTACCTATTTCGTGCGTTTCGAGCATTTCTTAAACCTATAGCAATAACGAACGATGCCACGTGCCGCATGCAAATATGAAAACGCTTTTCTGGCCGAACGAAAGCGCGTGAGCAAATATTCTACAAAAATGTTATACGTACCTATCGAATAAACTTTTTTTTTCATGTTGAACATATAGACATTTTTTTATTATCTGTAACTCTGTAATCTCTAACTAACTATCATTAACTACGTTCTCTAAATTTTGAAAGACATTTATTATTATGCATTTAAAGAATCTAAAAAAGAAAAACTTAATAATCAAAATAAAAAAGCGATTGAAATTGCATGAATTAGCTTATCTAAGGGAATTAAATTGAATATCATATCATATAACCAACAATATCGATCACAAAAAACTAATAATCGAATTGGATAACTTCAACATTGAACGACAATCTCAACGAAAGATTACGAAGATTCGAGCCTCAATTATTCAAGTCCTAGATAGTTTGGATTAAGACGTCCAATATTTTTAATTAATTTTCCTGAATATCGCAAAAGGGATTTAGATATTCCGTTAATATGAATATTCAGACACACAGCAATTCGAAATTTGGATGAAAGGTGACGAAGGGCAAAGTGTGATGACATACGCCAGCACAAATATACGGATGAGCGAAAATGAATAAAAGACGTTATAAAGTCAATACACATTTTCACCGTTCATTTGGTGCTCAGCGCTTTTCTTAAACGGCGGTTTTCAAGATAGTTCCTAGTATCTTGGATACTTCCCTCATTGGCAAATTTTATGATGATAATAATGTATGAAAATAATTTGTATATATTGAAAACGACTATTGTCAGTTCTGCCTATAAAGACCCTACTGCAGCATAGTAAATTATGCAAAAAAGCAATAGAACGTTGAACCTATCAGAATCTATCCGATCTGATAATCAAATTTATTGATTATGTTGAGGATTGTGTGAGATAATGAGAATTCCACAATTTTGCATGCATTGTGATCTACACAGAAACGTGAGGAGGCATGTGAAAGCTGAGTAATTACATCCTAAATGTAAAAGTTTTACGAGAAAAAGTAACATGTTAAATTATTCGAACAATCAGGACCAATCGTAACATTTCGATCGAAATTAAAAAAAAAGAGAAAAGAGAAAGGTCGACGCTTTCCGCCAGGAATATAAGATATGTCGATACGTGCCAATATACCGAATCTCTCATGTTTCTCGATATTCTATAGACAAATAAAAATTTCGTTAAAAATCCTATACCCCGATACGAGTATGATATCTCATTCCTCAATCGCCCGACATAGAAGTTTTTATTCCCGGATTCAATCTCCAGTAGCTCGCGTACACGTTAAATAGAGCTTCGTGTGAGCCGAGACGTGACGTCCGATTTGTAACTTCAGCGGGGAAGATACCATAAAGCGCGCCGAACTGGTCCTCCGGGCGAGGATTCGTATATAGGATCGGATTATGAAAGGTGTACAAGCACGAAGATTCGCGTGACTTAAGGCACTAACAGTAATACTTAAGGCCTAACGCAGCGTCCCCCTTCCTTAACATTAGAAGGCACTATCCCCTATCAGAGTACAACACGTAACAAATGTTAATTTATCGACCCCCGCATTAATCTTACACGCAGAGGTTTTCACTTTAATGATATAAACTGGCTCTAGCATATACTGGCATCTTGTTTCCGTTGTCTCAAAACTGGCTTCATGATAGGTGTCCCAACTAACTTCAGCCGCGCTCATGCGGCGGCGTAAAACGCCGGTTTAAAGAAACAGGCTAATGCTACATCTGCCACCTACGCAGCGTATGTTCCGCAACGATTTCTAGAGAGATTATGTACACGATGTATTTACGATATCAAGCGAGCGCATTGAAATTTTCGTGCCCGTTTACGAGTCCGATCGTTTGACACGCTGAATAAGCGACTCCGGTATATAGAATTTCCAACAGCCAATTTTTCCTCTCGACTAAATAAATACACGCTGTCCATCATCACATTGTACAATTAATTCTATCAGCATTTTTATGCTCCATTAAATCGAAACTACAAAGATTATATAATCTAATTTCTATATTTACTAATTAATCCAATAGTAAATAAATTTTAAAATATACGGCCTAAATTGCACTTTTGAACTATAGTAATCCCGAAATCGCCAATTCAATGTGTCAAGGCATGCTGATATAATCATTATTTATAAGTCGATAAAGAACGATATAAATATATATACGAAAAGTAAATCGTTCTTTCGACAGTCAACACAGAGTGTTTGAGCATAGTATTCCGGCGCTCCACGGATATTATTGAGCTGTTGAGCTGTTTTCAGGATGCCTACGTGTAAGATGCGAAGTAACGCATCGTCACTATCGTTTGCGCGAAACGTACATGCATTCACGCCAAATGCGATCGGGATCGAAAATCTCAAGGCGCGATAGAAAAGAATAATTTACTCGATTATGCTTCTTTTTGTTCGTAAAGCACGCGGTATTAACGATTATTTCGTGATTGCACTTCTACTTTGGCACCTTTACGCGCGAATTCCAAATTTGACGACTTGCGAATTACGATCGAAAAAGGCTCCTCCTTTTTGTTGACTAAAAAGAGAGAGAGAGATTTTGGAAAGCATATAAAGCCATCGGTGATATTGCTTGTTGCGTAATACTGGCTTCTGGTACTGCCGACGTTTGTATATCCCGCTTCATTACTACGTTAATAGAACGTTAATGATTGTCCGTCTCTAAACGCGAAATTCTTTGTGCATAATCGAAAAATTGCTCTATCAATGCTTTACGTAGTGTCTAACGATCACGATTGTAGTTTATTTAACTGAGCATGCTAAGTCCCAAGCTCCGTCACCGGAGTTCGATATAATCTTTAACTTACATGCTAACCATTTTACTTACCTTAATCAATTAATTAATTAATTAATTATTACTGGCTCTCTTCTTCGCGATACATACGATATATGGTGCTCTAGACTAGTTGAGCTGGCCTTAATTAAATGTATATATTTATAAAAAAAAAGAAAACAAACTGGAAAATCGAACGAGTAAAAATTGGCTAGAAACACAGAAGAGAACGGATATATTATATAACGATACGTCTCGTCGTGCCGAATCTGTAGGCGATCTCGATCGCGCGAGCGGATCATTCCTTC
>NW_020224775.1:0-11359 GCF_003070985.1 Temnothorax curvispinosus
TACGTGTCGGGACATGGTTTATGTTATCATTCGGACGAAATTTTTTTACTAATAAGCAAATAGCTTATTTACTTATTGAGACCCAAAGGGTTTAAGGAATGTCACGTCTCTGTAACGTAAAAGTAGAAAAGGAAGAAATAATTAAGAAAAAAGAAAAAGCGATAGAAGAAAAGTATAAAACGATGAAAAATAGTGTTAAAATCATAGTATTCTCAAGCAAGCGAGCGAGCGAGCAGTCTTTGGAATCTTTGGATCGAAGGAAACGAGAATATGGAGCATGAGTTGTTGGAGCAAGAGTTGAAGGAGCAATCCGAGCGACTGAATTCGATCGAAGATTTTGCCGCGTGGGAGCAACGATGTGTTGAGTTTATCAAAGTGTTGGAAGAACAAAGCCGAAATAAACAGCCTCGATTATCAATCGACAACCAACATAGGCAACCAACTTCGTTGGCGGCTCAAATCGCACGACTCGAAGGTCTGAAAGATTCGATACGTCACGTGCATGTGGGTGCAGGATATAGTGCGAGTGAGACAGGACTCAGATGGCGCGAGATAGATACGGCTTTCGAAAGTCGCATATTGACTGGTGCGGTGATCAATACCGATCACATTAAACCGCGAAAATTTCTCGAAGATGCAAGAAACATTGTATTTGATCATGTGCGGAACGTCATACAACAACATGACAGTGTAAAAATATACACAATGTTCAACGGTGAGTTTGTGGCGGGCGATAAACGCGCAAACAAAAGTATTTATTTGAGAAGCTATGAACTTCTTCTCGAGTCCGATCTGCAAGAGTGGTATGAGTTGCGCGTTATCGAGCCCACTTTAGCATCGCTGGAGGAATTCCAGGAACGTGACAGCGGGTGGGCGTTGTCGCGTATACATAATTTAATGCTAAATATAAACAAACATAATCCATTGCACGCGGGGTGTTACATCAATTTACCGGAAGAAATTAAATTAAAGAAAGCAGTGATCAACGTGGAATCAATGGACAATGCATGTTTTATGTGGTCAGTGGTGGCTGCTCTACATCCAGCCAAAATTAATACAAATAGAATATTTTCATACCCACATTATAAAACAGTATTAAATTTACAAGGCATCGAATTCCCAATGTCGATGCGTCAAATTAAAAAATTTGAAGATCTCAACGTCATTTCAATCAACGTATATGCCATCCAGAAAAAAAACAAGGATCAACATACAATCCTTCCAATACGGCTCACCGATCGAAAGATAAATAACAAACACATAAATTTGTTGTACGTGGAAGATCCGCAAGATGCTAACGTAGGACATTTTACCTGGATAAAAAATGTATCGCGTCTTGTTAGCTCACAATTGAGCACGCACCATAGCCGAAAATGCTTTTGCGATTGGTGAGTATACATCCTAATAAAAAATAAAAATAATTTTTACGTAAAAGATATATAAAAAAATTTCATTATTTACAGATGTTTCCACTATTTTTACACGAGCGAGAAATTGGAAGCCCACACCATCGACTGTCGGGAGATGAACGACTGCGCGATCAAGTTACCGAGCGATAACGACAAGTGGCTGCAATTCAACAACTACGGCAGGAAAGAACGAGTTCCATTTATCGTATACGCCGACCTGGAATGTACCCTGGAGAAGACGGCAGCGGATCCTGAAACGTCCGGCATATACCAACACCATAAGGTATTTAGCGTCGGATATTACGTGCATTGCTCATACGACGACTCATTATCCGCGTATCAATTTCGTCGCGATAATGACTGCGTCGCGTGGTTTGCCGAGGAACTCAAAGGATTGGCGCATCGCGTAAAGAACATCTTGTCCGACAATGTACCCATGGCGGATTTTACGCGAGACGAGTGGAAAAAATTTAACAGTCTGACGCAATGTCACGTGTGCGAGAAACCGTTCGCGCCAGACGACACGCGGTTACGCGATCACTGTCATTTAACCGGTAGGTATCGAGGTCCCGCACATTCGACATGCAATTTGAATTATAAGAATTCTCACTTCATCCCAGTAATATTCCACAATCTGTCGGGCTATGATGCACATTTCATTATCAAAGAGATAGCTACTGCGTTCGAAGGCAAGATCGATGTACTGCCTATATAACAAAGGAAAAGTACATCTCATTTACTAAACACGTGAAAGACACCACGGAAAGATCTGATTTGCGAAACGATATAAAGTTAAGATTTATCGACTCGTATAAATTTCTGAGCGCGAGTCTCGCAAAATTGTCATCCTTCCTAGATAATAATAAATTAAAAATTATACGTTCAAAATTTTCCACGTTATCCAACAACGATTTTGAATTATTGACGCAAAAAGGTGTCTTTCTGTATGAGTACATTGACTGCGTCGAAAAGCTGGAGGATATATGTTTACCACCGCGCGATTCATTTTACAGTTCCTTGACCGGTGACACCGTATCCGAGAGCTATTACGCGCACGCCGTGAACGTCTGGCAACGGTTTTCCATTCAAACCTTGGGTGAATACAGCGATCTATACCTAAAAACCGATGTCTTGTTATTGACCGACGTGTTTGAAAATTTTCGCGATAGCTGCGTCGCGAGTTACGGACTCGATCCAGCGCATTATTACACTCTACCGGGTTTCACGTGGGACGCTATGTTAAAACATACACGCATTAATTTCGAACTACTCACAGACATTGATATAATAATGTTTATCGAACGTGGTATTCGCGGCGGTCTTAGTCAATGTTCCGGTAGATACGCGCAAGCTAATAACAAGTACATGCAATCTCACGATTAGTCGAAATCATCGTCGTACCTGATGTATTTCGATGTAAACAACTTGTACGGCTGGGCGATGTGTGAGCCATTGCCCTACGCAGATTTTCGATGGGTCAACAACATCTCGAACTTTGACGTGAACGCGATCGCTTCGGATTCACTCACAGGTTATATTCTCGAAGTTGATCTCGAGTATCCACAGTGTTTGCATGATGCGCACGTTGATCTACCGTTCTGTCCGACGAGCGATAAGCCGCCCGGCAAACGAGAGAACAAACTTTTCGCGACTTTATACAATAAGGAGCGTTACGTCATTCATTATCGCAACCTACAGCAGTGCACGCGCCATGGCCTTTGCGTCACAAAGATACATTGCGTATTGCAATTCACTCAATCTGCGTGGCTCCGCGCTTACATCGAACTCAATACAAAATTTAGAACACTAGCCAAAAACGATTTCAAAAAGAATTTGTATAAATTAATGAACAACGCTGTATTCGGTAAAACTATGGAGAATGTGCGCAATCACGTCGATGTAACATTATTAACATACTGGGACGGACGATACGGTGCGGAGCCAATGATCGCGAAATCAAACTTTCACAGCAGGAGCGTGTTTTCGAAGAATCTAGTAACAATAGAAATGCGAAAACTCAAAGTGAAGTTCAACAAATCAATCTACGTGGCAATCTATGTGCATCCTCGATATATCCAAGACATGTTTGTATGAATTTCATCACGAGTACATGTTACCGTTGTATCGCGACAAATGTAAAGTTATGTATACACCGATACGGACAGCCTTATATACCACATCGAGTGCGACGATGTGTACGAGACGATGAAACGCGACATCGACAGATTTGACACAAGCGATTATCCGATAAATAACGCGTACGGTATACCACTTGCAAACAAGAAGGTGCCGGGCTTAATGAAAGACGAAAACAATCGCGCAATCATGACAGAATTCGTTGGACTCAGAACGAAGATGTATGCGTTGAAGGTAGATGGTAAAAAAGACACTAAAAAAGCAAAAAGTGTCAAGAGTAACGTCGTAGCGCGTACTATAACGTTCGACGATTACACGCGGTGTCTGAAGGATACAATTGAAATGACGCGACAGCAGTTCTCTATAAGATCAAATATGCATGATGTGAACACCATCCGCGAAGATCACTCTGAGTCCGTACGACGATAAGCGATACATTATACCCGATTCGATCGATACGTTACCGTGGGGACATTATCAAATACTCCCTCCGAAAACGTAGTGTATTGTATGTATAAAATGTAATAGTATAACGTAATGTAATGTAATGTAATGTATGTACGTATGTATGTATGGTAACGTAACGTAATGTAACATAAAGTAAGGTAATGTAACGTATATTATATTGTTGGAAGGGATATTAATAAAAATATTGTACATGTATCTATTTAATATTTCTTACATAGTTTATTTTTCATATGTTTTAAAATACGATCTGCATGAATTAAATAACATTGTCCTTGTGTATCCATGAGTTGTGCGATCCATCGAATCCCAGCCATTTCACCTCGTAGACCTCGTCTTCCCTCCTGCGCAGTACTTTCTCCACGAGATACGTGTCCGGGTAAGCCACGCGATGTAACTCGTGCCCATAGAACGCTCCAACGATAGATTTTCCGCGATAGTCCTCCAGCAGATAGGTTGCTGAATTAGTGTGTTGCATTTTAACGATCTTAAACATCTCGGTGCTCCAATTTGGTGTGTAATCCTCCTCGAAAATTGTCTTGTGCTTGCTAACGCGTACCCGATCGCCTACTTTGAACTTTGTCAAACCTGCGATCTTGATCGCGCTGTACACCGTGGTTAAGAGTCTTTTAGCGATTGCTGGAGTAACGTCGATGGGCCGCATGCCGATCGTTCGATGCTTGCGCGCACATATTATTCTTTAACGTGCGATTGAATCGCTCGACGACTGACGCCTTCAACACCGAATATGTGGAATAATGATTGACGTTGTGTTTCCTCACGAGACGTTGCACGTTGGTGTTGTAAAATTCCTTCCCCATATCGGTTTGTAAGTTTTTCGGACATCTCCCGCTCTCTCGAATTATCTTGGCGATAACTTCAGCCGTCTCCACCTTTACTCTTGAGCGGTACAGCCCACGCATACTTGCTCAGTATATAATGGTAACCTTTGTTGAAATGTGAGTATGGGCGCATCTCGACAATGTCAGCCTGCCACAGGTCGTCGTATCCCCGAACTATGACGTGTCTTCGTGGAAAATTTCTTCTCGCTGGAGCATGCAATTCTCGATATTTTTACGTTCATCGGATGTCATGTTTTTTTTTTAACGGTGCGTAATATATAATATGCACAAAGAAATTATATTATGATTTATATCTCAAACTTTTTTTAACAATTCAATAGCCATTTATTTCCATTCATTATCTTTCAATAGCCGTTCTTTGTCTACTAGCCGTTTATAGCCATTCGCTAGCCGTTCATAGCCATTCGCTAGCTGTTCATAGCTGTTTCTGAGTCGTTCGTTAGCTGCTTGATAGCTATTCCTGAGCCGTTCCTGAACCGTTCGTCGTTGCCGTTCATCGTCGTCCGTTAATCGTTCATAGCCGTTCCATTTGTTGCTATCCATTGTTGCTGTTGTTCGTTTTTGACTCAGCGGTGGCCAAATGTCGAAGCTCGTGTATCACAATCCGTAACGCTTGAAGATCCTTCTCAAACACAGCTAGCTTCTCGTCTGACTCTTTCTGTCAATTGCTCGACATTTTAAAGCATTGATCCACGTATAGTTTGTTAACCACATCATCATCAGCTTCTGGTTGCGCCACACGTCGAATCTTGCGCGATTTTGCATCAAAGTGCTCTGAATGTAAACGTGAAGAAATTCAAGCAAGCGCGGGTAAACGGTGCACCCTGTGCCCTTTACCCATAAAACTGCTGGGCTGCTGCCCAATCCCAGGTCCTATCAGCTGGGTAACGGATGCAGCCGGTAGTACTGAACAAGGTAGCGTTTCGCGAGGCGAGCGCGGCGTGCTCATGCGTAGGAGGTGCCCAATACGAGCGGGGTATATGGCGCACCACGTGCCGTATATTCCTAAGGCGCGTTGACTGCTGCCGAATCCCGGATCCCCGGGCAACCGATGAGCGACGCGTTAACAGTACGGGGTGACTCGTGCGATTACGTGGTAGCTGGTGGCATGGCACTAGCGACGGCGACTCGTCAAACGTGAGCTAAGATCGCTCGACACGAGTACTACGGGGATAGGGAACCCCGCCGGGAGGCTACCGGTGCCCTACCAGATGGTGTCGGACTCGTAGGGGCAGAGGTTTCGCATAGCCAAGTGAGCGGCATAGAGGGCCTAGTGTGGGTCAGCGCTATGAAGCTCATGTTGCGCATTACCTGTTAGTGGGGTGCCTTGGCACCCCGGTCCTGTCAGTGGAGCTGATCTAATCCAAGTGGGTCATGCTCGCTGCAGGATTTAATCCTGCTACCTGGGGAACAGCTCAGGTACAATGTGAGTCATATGTGCGTTACGGGAAACCGTGTCTGCCAGTGGCCAGAGGTGTCGCCTATACCGGGAGTACGTAATCCGAAGGGTATGTATCTCTGTATGGGCAAATCCACGGTGGCGGGTTCCGTTACTGCTGTGCAGGGAAGTACTGATAACGTTCAGTCGCACTCCGACCACGAGGTGGACTCTGGGGGGGCTAACCGCCCCCCCAGACCCCCCGGTGCGGTCGTAACTATAACTCTCTTAACAGTAGCCAAATGCCTCGTCATCTAATTAGTGACGCGCATGAATGGATTAACGAGATTCCTACTGTCCCTATCTACTATCTAGCGAAACCACTGTCAAGGGAACGGGCTTGGAAAAATTAACGGGGAAAGAAGACCCTGTTGAGCTTGACTCTAGTCTGGCACTGTAAGGAGACATGAGAGGTGTAGCATAAGTGGGAGATGGCAACATCGCCGGTGAAATACCACTACTTTCATCGTTTCTTTACTTACTCGGTTAGGCGGAGCGCGTGCCCCGAGGGCTTCGTGCCCCGGCGGTCACGGTGTTCTAGAGCCAAGCGTGTCAGAGTGGCGTGAGGCCTCGCGGCCGATCGCCGTTAATACTCCCGCGTGATCCGATTCGAGGACACTGCCAGGCGGGGAGTTTGACCTAACCTAACCTTGAAGCCGTGCACTAAAACGGTGCGCGGCCAACTATTAGGCCAACCACGGGTGGTCCTTGCACGTTTGACGCCCGAGGAAATAAGCCGAGCGGAGCGACGGGCGACGCCGTAGCCGCGGCCAGTAGCAGAGAGGAGCCGGCGAAGCACGCCGTCGCCGGCGGTAAGCCGACAGGTCGTTCAGCATTCCGTGCAATTGGCGGGAGACGCGCGATCATGGGGCTCTTACGCCGAGCTCGAGGCAATTAGACGCGCTGCCGAAGCTTTCGACAGCGCGTACCGAATCGAGCTCACCCGTGTCACCGTTACGGACACGGTATCGATAACGGCCGTGCCGATGCAGCAGCCGTGGGAGCAGCCGGAGGACGAGGACGAGCCGGACTTCGCCAGCCCGTCCAGCGAGGAAGGCGATGCGGCCGACGAAAAGGGGACATCCCCGGATTAATTTTAAGAAATACCAAGACGTTCCGAGGACGGAGTTGTAAATAGTTATTCCATTTTAAAATAAATAAAGTTATCCAGCCTATCCGTCCGGCGTTCTAAGCAATAAGATATGCGACAGCGGTCGCTGGGCAGCGGCCCATCTAGCATATAAGCATTTATTTTCAGCGATCCACAAGTACTTTCATTTTCCTTTTCTCGGCACCGAGTGCCAGGACCGACCAGGGAAGCAGTTTTCCGTTTTGATTTAATAGGTGCGTGGATTAGCTATAGCACCGGAACGATGATTGGTCGAGCCACACACAATCTTCAACGCGGGAGCGCGGGATTCAGACAACGCGCACGTCAGGCGAACGAGAGTTGAGATGCCGACTCCTGGCATCCTCACGAGAGGATCATTCGAAAATTAGCGCGATCCGACCGCGCAAACATGGGGTTTGCCGGACATCCGGCGAAACACACGAAGGGGGCGCCGTGGCGCCAAACGGCTCAAACTGCCGCCAGAGGAAGGCTTCACCGACCTCTGGGGAATATCGCGAACACGATCCGATCGCGCGAACCCCAGGTTTGCCGGACACGTCACGAAATGACGAACGCGGTGACGCAGCGCCAAAAGGCTTGAACTGCCGCCAGAGGAAGGCCTCACCGACCTCTGGAGACCATCGCGAACGCGATCCGCCCGCCCAAACACCTGGTTTGCCGGACAAGGGGCAATATGGCAAGCGAAGCGTCGTAACGTCGCGGCATGAAATATGTGTGTTCGGGGGCACGAATTAGCCCTAGAGACTAAACGCGAATGCGATCTGACCGCGCAAACATCCGGTTTGCCGGACAGACTTAATATCGTGAACCGAGCGTCGGAGCGAACTGAGAGTCGATATGCTCACTCAGGGAAAGTCGGGAACACATCCGAGTCAATCGCGAGTGCGATCTGACCGCGCAAACACCCGGTTTGCCGGACAGATGATAAAGAGTAGGATTGCGTCACCAGGGACACCTGGTACACCCGAAGATCGAAGCGCGATCAAAATCCGACCATCCTAACAGGGGGTTGTCCGGACAGTCCGGACAACTAGTAGTTTCAGACGTCGGCTACAGGAAGTAAGACCGGAATACGATAGATAAGGACCTAAAGAGTGGGCATCTAGGTCGCCGCCATTGGCGGACGATTTAAACGCGACCTGGACGTCTTCTCCAGGAAGTCGACGCGGAATCGTGATCTGGGACCTCCGAGAGACCTTGCGCACCGGTCGACGTCATCATAAGTTCATAATTGTAAAAGTTGAATTGTTGCTACCCGGAAGTCGAAAGAGCGCAACGCATATAGTGTACTAGCGTTGGAAATTTCCATCGCGAACATCTGGCGCACACCTGGTGTGCCGAAACGCGTAAACACCTATTGTTAAGACGTAGCATGGAAATTTCCAGAGCGGTGAAAGCGGCCGAGACCCATATGGAAGGGGAAAAACTCGGTGGTAGGGAGCCCGAGAGAGCAACGTTTCTCGAGGCAGTCTCTCGTGGTCGCTCAAAGGTAGCACTCTCGCGCGTATTATACCGGCGTATCGTAGAAGAATATTCGCGAACGCGAAACGGAATACGATAATTAAGACTACCTCAGCGGCTATTAACAAACGGGAACGCCCGCCTGAACAGCGTTACGTGACGTCGATACGAAAGACGTACGTACGGGTCTCGCGTACCTGAATCGCGAATTCGCACTTTGCGAGACGTGCGACCGCCATCTTATGTGGCAATCGTTAATTGTGAACCACCAACATTGTGCAACTATAGTTAACAATAAAAGCAATCGTTATTTGCAAAAATTCAGACGAAAATATCTTTACTTACCCGGAAACTTACCTGAACAAGCGGCTGTCCGGCCATCTTGGTGATAGCGTGGTCCGATCTTCAAGGTCATCACAGATTCTACTTCGGAGGAAGCCATTGATGAGGAAACCGTGGCGGAAACCTGAAAAAAGTTGATATTAGTTGTAGTTACGCGGACAGTTCTCGGTTGTCCGGCTATCTCCCAGACGCGTTGATCCTAGACATCGGTGAGCAGCGGTGATCTACGACATCGGCGATGGTGATGAAGCAGCTGTCGACAAAACCTGAAAATAAAAGAGAATTAGTGGCGTTTTACTTATATCAATGTCGGGACTTAGCCGATCAAGCGGTTGTCCGGCTATCATGGTTCCACGGATGAGGTAGATGAATGATCGATAGTGGAAACGATTGGCAGAACATCCCAGAGGAGGCAACCGTGGCGGGAATCTGAAAAGTCAAAGGGTTAAGGAGATATTACCTGATCAAGCAGCTGTCCGGCTAACAGGTATCCCTGGCTGGCCGATTGAGG
The DNA here is from genome assembly GCF_003070985.1 of Temnothorax curvispinosus. Lineage (NCBI taxonomy): Eukaryota > Metazoa > Arthropoda > Insecta > Hymenoptera > Formicidae > Temnothorax > Temnothorax curvispinosus. Next base: position 9,758 of record NW_020224775.1, read on the forward strand.
TCATACCTAGCGGTATCCAGAGCTCAGGCGATGCTTATCGAGCAATTGTGGCGGGATTGAAAAAATAAAATTGTTCAAACAAATTGTTGACATTTTGGCTGATTTTCATTACGAATACTTACCTTCTCGGTATATAAAGGTTAAACCGAGTGGCGACCGATGACTAATAGGACAAAATAACGTACCCCGTGGCCCGATTATGCATCGTTCGGTCACAACCTAACTTAACCTAACCATACAAAAAGCGTTATCCCGCACGTAATTTCTGACTACTCCATTGCATTGATAGTTTGGTTGCGTCTCGCCTTGTCCGAGCGATATGCCAAACTTGTTGATCGGCATTTCAATGGTGATTGAATGGTTTGCGACGACGACGACGATGTCCTCACGGTCTCGCCGGCCGTGAAGGAGCGCGCCGTCGCTTTCTTCACTATCGATCTCTTTATAGATTCGCGATATTTATCTCCGAAACCCCGATGATAGCTCGACTGAGTATTTCTAAGATGTTATGTTGGGCGCCAGGTGCGATTCCACGCACCACGATTCACGAGATCGCAGTATTTCTCAGGCGTGGGCTTCTTTGATCAACCGCGGGTGGAATAGGAGAGGGAGCGTAGCGTAATCATCACACTCAAATAACATAAAACATAAAATTATATTTCGGTTAAGGCAGATAACATGTGGACGATAGCGTGTTCCACGGCGAACAAGCAGAATTCGAGTACGCGCCACGTGTCACCCCACGAGCGCGATACTCATTCCGTCGCTGAATTGCATGGCAATCCCGATTGAATTCGTACAAGAGTATTCCCCGACATAAGTTGCAGCGAATTCTACCCGGACGGTCAAACGCGAAATACTCGAAACGTCTACGTCTAACAATTAAACAATTAACGCAAGTTCCTTACGGTCTACCGCGACAACGCTGGGGATCTCCTCTCCCCTCGAAACGCACGAATGGCCTCATCCGTAAACTCGACACAACGGTGGGCCCTTAATCCCGATGAAACGCACGTACAGCTAATTACAAATGGCAGAAACTTAACCGGCAACGACAACTACGAGGCTCTCTCACGCGCGAGAGCCACTTCTCAAAACTACGGCACGGTTAAGCCAACGGCGATCCTGAAATTTTACGCGACGAAATCACCCGCAACAAAATTACGCGGAACGAAATTACTCACAACGAAATTAAACGCAACGAAAGTACCCGAAACGATATCACACGCGACGAAATTACAAGCACGCTGACTGTCGGCGGCCGTACGTTCTCATCTCCGAGACGGGCACTCGCGATCACTTCGTCGCACGGGCCCTCCCGCGGTATGGCACTCGATATTCTTTAATTACGGCTGATTCCATACATTACCGCGGCACAACGCGACTCCCGGGAGGGCCGAGGTATTCTCGCGATCTTACTTCGAGGAAGGCTGAGTAGTGGCCTTACAAAGTCGTCTCGTTCCGGCAGCTCGTCGCTCGGCTCTTCGGGCTGGATGTTGCTGGGATGGCGGCTCGCACGACAGTGGCGTTTCCTTGGTCCGGCGGGATCACGCAGGGGGTGTTTACGATAACTAATCGGATCGCTGATCGGACTGAGCAGTG
>NW_020224776.1:0-752 GCF_003070985.1 Temnothorax curvispinosus
CCCGTCCAATGGAGCCATGTAGCCGATCTCGCGCTCGCGGATCCGGATCCTACGAACTCGGACCCCATTGACATACTCATCGGTGCCGACCTGTACGGCGATTTGCTACTCGACGGCATTCGAAAGGGCTCCCGCAGTCAACCCCTCGCGCAGAATACCGTTCTCGGTTGGGTGCTGTCCGGCCCCGCGGCTGACCCACAAGCTCGTCCTCGAACAGTCACGGCTCAGCACTGTTCTAACACCCCGTCTCTCGACGAGGAACTCCGACGCTTCTGGGAAATCGAAGAAATCCCTCGCGCCATTCCACTGAGTCCAGAGGAGCAACAATGCGAAGATCACTTCCTCGCCACTCATTGGCGACGCTCCGACGGACGATACGTGATTCGCTTTCCGTTCAAAACCGGTCCCCCAATCGAGATCGGTAATTCTTATCACTCGGCCGAGCGACAGTTGAGAGGTCTTGAACGGAGATTAAACGCCGATGAGAGAGTAGCGACGGAATACCGCGCCTTTATGGAGGAGTACGAGCGACTCGGGCATATGAAGCGTGTACCGCTCGACGCAGACGCGTCATCTCAACACGTTTACATTCCGCATCACCCCGTGATTTGCGAAAGTAGCACCACCACTCGGTTACGGGTCGTTTTTAACGCGTCGAATCCGACGAGCAACGGCACGTCGCTGAATGACCACTTGCTAACCGGGCAAAAGTTGCAGACCGATTTAGCTGCAATTCTACTAAGATGGATGCT
>NW_020224776.1:852-8047 GCF_003070985.1 Temnothorax curvispinosus
TGACGTCAACTATCAGCGAATCCTATGGTTCGATCGCGAATCTCGAACCATCATCGCGTTCATTTTGTTAGTCCTAACGTACGGAACGGTTAACGCTCCTCATGATGCGCTTCGCGTTCTGGAACAACTAGTTCGGGACGAGGGAGGCTCATTTCCGTTGGCGGTTCCGGTGATTCGAAAGGGCCGATATATAGACGACTTTCTTTTCGGAGCAGACGATATACTGCTACTTCGTCAGACGCGCGATCAAGTATGCGCGTTACTGAGTCGGGGGCGGTTCGAATTACGTAAGTGGGCGAGCAACTCTCCGCAACTTCTGGCCGACATTGACGTCGAAAATCACGGATTAGCGTGTTCGAAAACATTGCAAGCCGATGAGCAACTGAAAGTGCTCGGAATAAGCTGGAAGCCTGCCCTCGACGTGTTCCAATTCGACGTTTCGCTCCCTCCGTCCATTCCAAAGACCAAAAGATCCATTCTATCCTTGGTAGCGAAAATCTTTGACCCGCTAGGGTGGGTCACGCCCGTGACAGTAAACGCAAAGATCTTTTTGCAACAACTCTGGCAGGCCAAAGTGGACTGGGACGAAGCCATCGCGGGCGATCTTCTCGCGCAGTGGAAGACGACTCACGCATCCCTGGCGACGATCAATGGTCTTCACGTAGACCGTTGGGTACGATACGGTTCCGACACGGCGAACTGCGAACTTCACGGCTTCTGCGACGCCTCCACCACCGCGTTCGCGGCCGCAGTTTATATTCGCGTCACCTCCATGACAGGCGAGACCACTTCCAGGCTGCTCATCGCCAAGTCAAAGGTCGCTCCGATCAAATCCTTAAGCATTCCTCGGTTGGAATTATCTGCTGCAGTTCTATTGGCTCGGCTGCTAGAATTCGTGCGATCCTCGCTACAACTAACTACCGTACCTTGCTTCTGCTGGACGGACGCTCTCGTCGTGCTAGCATGGGTGACTCAACACCCTTCGAAGTGGAAAACTTTCGTTGCTAATCGCGTCTCAGAGATACAATCCCGCGTCCCGTTCGCTACCTGGAGACACGTGCCAACCGAAGATAATCCGGCCGACTGCGCTTCTCGCGGCATTCTTGGATGCCATCTCGCGTTCCATTATTTGTGGTGGCAGGGGCCTCCGTGGCTGAGACGTCCTACGATTGAGTGGCCCGCTCAACGTGAACCGTCGTCTCACGATACGACACTCGAACAAAATTCGCGCGTCACCGCGCACATAGTAAAGCCGGTCGAAAAGTGGGATTTAGCGGCGCGATACTCGTCGTGGCCGAAATTAATTCGAGTCACCGCTTATATCCTTCGGTTCGCGTCTCGAACTCGCCGCATCAAAACTAACGTCAACGAGGCGAGTCCGCTCGCTCTCTCCGCGGATGAGTGCCGATTGGCACGAGACTTCTGGCTCAGACGAATCCAAGAGGAAGAATTTCCCGATGAACGAGAAGCGCTCTTGAGCCAAAAGACGATCTCGTCAAAAAGCGCACTCATATCGCTCAATCCCTTTATCGGGAAAGATAAATTAATTCGCGTAGGCGGGCGGTTAGCCCACGCTCCGCTACCACTAACCGCGAAACACCCCATCATACTCTCCTCTCACCCTCTGGTCCTTTTGCTAGTCCAGCACGCGCATATAAGATCGCTTCACGCCGGCACGCAGCTCACACTCGCTACATTACGCCGGGACGTGTGGATTTTGCGCGCGCGAAATATAGTAAAGGCCGTAATTCACCGATGCGTAATATGCGCCCGCGAAAAGGCGGCAATTCCCACTCCGATAATGGGACAACTGCCTCACGTGAGAGTCTCCCCCTCCGCGCGCGCGTTTCAGCATTGCGGTCTAGATTACGCAGGCCCAATGCGTGTACGCCCGATGTCCGGGCGTGGAGTCTCATCTCATAAGGCATATATCGCAATCTTCATTTGCATGGCCACGCGCGCCGTGCACCTCGAGATAGTGGACGGCTACTCAACTCCCGCGTTCTTAGGAGCATATTCACGGTTCTGCGCCCGACGAGGCCTCCCCGCGTCAATCTACTCCGACAACGGAACAACATTCGTCGGCGCGGACCGCGAAATTCAAGGAGCGTTTCGCGCGGCCCTACGCGATCCGAACTTCTTAAATCGAACCGCCTCCGATCAGGTTACGTGGCACTTCATTCCTCCAGCAGCCCCGCATTTCGGCGGGCTATGGGAAGCCGGAGTTCGAAGCGTGAAGCACCACCTTCGACGAGTAGTGGGGGCTCACACCCTCACGTTCGAGGAATTCGCGACACTCCTGTGCAATATAGAGGCCTGTCTAAACTCCAGGCCGCTCGCCCCGCTCACCGATTCCGCTGACGAATATGAAGCGCTCACTCCCGGTCATTTCTTGATAGGCGCCGCGTTAACCGCGAGCCCCGAAGCCTCCGTGCTTCATCTTAATGAAAATCGGCTCTCGCGTTGGCAAGTGGTCCGTCAGACGACAGAACGGTTCTGGAAGCTGTGGCAGACCGATTACGTCAACACGCTGCAGCAAAGAGCAAAGTGGCGAAAATCTGGGAAGGAGCAAATCCGAGTAGGACAGCTCGTACTCCTTCAAAACCCGTTACTACCACCGTGCAAGTGGGAGTTAGGCCGCATAATCCAATGTCACGCGGGCTCCGATAATGTCGTACGAGTCGTAACAGTAAAGACCGCAACGTCCGAATTCAAGCGGCCCGTTGTAAAAATCTGCGTATTACCAATCGATATCGAAACCGCCGAAACGCCGGCGTAACTTCGTACACCGTGCCCTATGCACTTATTCGAATCGCCCAAACTTAGCGACCGCCTCGAGCAACGCGCTAGTTCAGCCATGCGATTTCGAAACGAAGGTTTCGAGGCGGGCGGTATGTTGGGGATTCCCCCAATTTATTAATGTAAAATTTATATCTTAAACCGTTATATGTACTGCAATATACGTTTCGTTTGCTTCTCACGCGAAATGCTCGATAAGTTCGGAACCGCCGGAAAAAGCCGAGCCGCGCCGAAGGCGAGCGCGCGTCTGCATCCCCACGCGGCTCGCCCGACCGCCGGCCTCCCTTCCAACGAACCCGCCGCGCCGCGGTATATAAGCCGGCGCTCCGACAGGAGCCGACACTTCGTCTTATCTCCGGCTTTCTGCTGCCTTCGACGAAGCCTACCCTATCCAACTTCCTAGGGCGACACATAAAACGAGGTCCGGTGCTCCGAGTCTCGACTGAGTACTCTCAGGTGTCCCCGAACTCCAGCCTGCCCAACCGACGATCACGATTCCGCGGGGTCGAGCACGCTCGGTCTCGTTGCGAGCCCTCTCGCTGTCGTGACCCCGGTGCTTCGCTTCCTGCCGTATATATCTACCGCGTCTCTGTAGGCATCGAACGTTAGACCGCGTTTCGCAACTCCGTCACACCGCGACACGTGCATTCGCGATACAGTTTATCGTTCTTACCGCTTTTCGGTGCGCATTCTATGTAAATCGCATTTTCAAATCTACGCATATTACAAGTCGCAGCGCGCCGAGTGCATTCGCACTAATTTTTCTGTACATCTCGCGTTTCGTCAGATTTGTTTTGTTATATCGAATAAAGTTTATATGCATTGTAAATCAATTGCTGTCTTTTGGGCCTTCCACTCAACTTCCTAACAAGCGATCGAGTCCGCGTTTAACTGAAACCCCGGTCGTCTCATAGTTAAAGGGCTGAACGAAGCCACTCGCAATTATCTCGCGTTCTCACGGAACGGATTCGGCGATTCGTTCGGCGCGTTTATTGCGCGCTCGAACAGGGCTATTCGCGGGAAGCCCGCGTCTAGCCATTTTGGGACCATTTGCGAGACGTCGCGGATGGTCATCTCGGGACTACCGACTGGGAACGATTTGGCAGTCGGAAAGTCGTTGCGCGTAGGTATTGTGTCTTGTGTCGTGCGTGTGCGAATCGTGTATGTCGAGCGTGTGAGAATTGTTATGTCGGGTGTATGAGAATCGTGGGCGTTTTGCGTATAAGAATCGCCGTGCGTTCGGGATCCGGAGATAGAGGCGTGGGCGGATTGGCGTTATCGCGGGATTGCGCTTAGAACCGAGATTGCGGGGCTCGCTTGAGAGCTTCGCTCGCGAAGGGAGCCTCGCGAGCGTGAACATCACGCACTCCGCGCGTGCGGTAACGGCCGATTCGGTTACCGCGTTGGTACCGGCCATTTGAGCGAGATCCGGCCTTGGTTTCCCGAAACGATTTGTTCGTTTACTGAATGAAATATATCTCATTAATATTGTTTATCGTCGGGCTTTATTTTTGTGTGTTGCTTGCGTCACGCTCCTTCTCCACCTTCATCCCTTTTACGCGAAGCTACGCCCTGAGCTTGTAGCGAGACTAAGTAGGAGAACGCTATCAAGACGTGGTGCGCGTCTATAATCGCACCTGGCGCCCAATCGAATGGTATCGCCCAAGACCTCAGATACGGGAATTACGGTAAGAGAAGTGACTTCGTTATCCCTTTGGAGCTATCGTCCGGTGGTCCGCGGATTAATTTGCAGCCGCGCCCCCTTGGCCAGCGAGACCGAGGAAAATCGGGATGCAAACTATTAATAAAAAATTAATAATAATTAAAGGAAACCGCGTCCCCTCGCAAAACCTTGCAGAATCGCTTTGTTATCGCAAAAACGTGATCACCTAAAAATTTAGAGAGAATTGTTTTTGCTATCGGTCGCCACCAAACAAACTATTAATAAAAAATTAATAACAATTAAGGGAAACCGCGGATTGTTTCAAATACTTGCTGAATCGTTTTGTTGTCACAAAGACGTAATCCCCTAAAATTTTGGAAAAAATCGTTCTTTGCTATCGACCGCCAGAGAATAAATTATCAATAAAAAGTTAATAACAATTAATATGAAACCGCGGATTGTTCCAAATACTTGCTGAATCGTTTTGTTGTCACAAAGACGTGATCCCCTCAAAATTTGGAGAGAATCGTTCTTTGCAATCGGTCGCTGCTGAATAAATTATTAATAAAAAATTAATAACAATTAAGGGAAACCGCGGATTGTGCCAATTACTTGCTGAATCGTTTTGTTGTCACAAAGACGTGATCCTCTAAAATTTTGGAGAGAATTGTTTTTTGCTATCGACCGCCAGAGAATAAATTATTAATAAAAAATTAATAACAATATGAAACCGCGGATTGTTCCAAATACTTGTCGAATCGTTTTGTCGTCACAAAGACGTGATCCCCTAAAATTTTGGAAAGAATCGTTCTTTGCTATCGACTGCCAGAGAATAAATTATCAATAAAAAGTTAATAACAATTAATATGAAACCGCGGATTGTTCCAAATACTTGCTGAATTATTTTATTGTCACAAAGACGTGATAGTCCAGCAGCCACCGCCTGTTTTTTTCAGTGATTAATAACAGGCTAAATCTTCGTGAGTAGGTTCGGTTCGACAAGACGCCCAAGTCTTCCCTGTGAAAATTCTCGATAGAGGTAGCTAATGAAGTGCACAGGTGTAAAACATGTCAATTTGGTGGGGTGTCGAAATTGTCTAACTAACAGTAAGTTTTTTATTGAAATGTTAAGATAATTGAATAATAAACTCGGAAAAACAATTGTCCTACAAAATGAATGGTTTGACTGGAGCGTCCTCCGCTCCGAATATGTCCGAATAACGAGATCATAAAAATTATTAATAACCAGCTGATTTTTTGTATGTAGCTTAGTAAATATTTGTATAATGAAATGGCCACATAGTCCTACAAATTTGGTGGTACGTTTTCTCAGTCCTACGCTTGGAAGTTGTCGAATCCACGGTAACACTTTTTTCATTAATAACCGTAGGACAAAAAAAACATATGTTAAGTTAGTGCATTCTTTGCATAAATCAAACAGTGTCCTACCAAAAAATGGGTATGTATCGCTAGTCCTACAAGAATATTGAAAATAACATAATTTTGTAGTTGTAGTTTATGTAATTTGGGACACATGTATTCGTAAGCAGAATCAATACTTTTTTTAAATATAATATAATTAAATATAATATAATTGATAAAATATAATTGTAGTTGTATGAACTGTAATAGTATATGACCTGCCAAAATAAAACTAAAAAATGCAATTATAAAACTAATTAAATATAATCTTAATCTTCGTCGGATTCCGATCTCGACGCTTCGTCAGTTTCGCCTTGAACATCGTCTTCATCTTCGTCGCAATCGTCAGAATAAATGTCATCTGATTCTGTAACAAAATAATTAGGAAAATTAACAAATTCCAGCATAATCATCAATACGTAAGAAAAGTAATAATAGAATACCTTGAACATCAAAAGACAATTCTTCAAGAGATGGACTGTGGGGGCCATCAAACCAATAATAATGGCACTTGCTATCAATTAATGCCCATCCACAATTTTCTGGATTCTTTTCGGTGGGGCTGCGCATGTGTGCATTACACCATATACTGCAGATGTATGATGTTCGTTTAATCTGCTGCAATAGCTCTTGTTTGGTTGGCGGTAGCACTGAGGGATCGTATCCAACAATTTTTTTTTTTTACAATCTTCTCGTCTTGATTGTTGCATTTGTAGCCTTTTTCAAACAACTCGTACCGTCCTTTGTTGACGTCATTTTTGGTTTTTAATGCATACAATCTGCACACGTACTCTTCAAGAACCCGGAATACCTCACTCGATGTTGCTAATTCGGCATGCCCGGTGTGCAGTTGTATAAAAGCCTCTTGAAATTTCGTATTTTTTTTTTAAATATCAAAAGGCCTCTTCTTTCCTTTCCGGTAGAAAGCAGGGTTGTAGTCGTTCCCCGTAAAAATGTGGCATATAGCAAGCGACCGCGATAACTGTTCTCCAAGCTTGGCATGAATTTCATTGATGTTGAGGTACAATTTTTTCTTTCCCGTGCTTAGATCAATTATTATGTGAATGTTTTCTTTCAAGTATTTGAAATTTGCTAACATTATCACAGGTATATCTGAATCCGTACAATGTACCTGCACGCGATAATCACTGTTCAACTGACAAATGTGGAAAACAATTTTGGTGTCAGCTTCTTCGTGATAGCAAGTGAGATTGTAGTCAATGACTTTTTTGATTTTCCCTTCACCGGACACCTCATAGACGTATGTTAGCCGTTCAGACGGCTAAAGGGGTCGTGCTCCGCTCGCGAGCT
>NW_020224777.1:0-3314 GCF_003070985.1 Temnothorax curvispinosus
ATCAATTTCGAATTGCTCACCGACATTGACATGGTCATGTTTATCGAACGCGGTATACGCGGCGGTTTGAGTCAATGTTCAAACAGATACGCGCTGGCCAACAACAAGTACATGCAGTCGTACGATCCATCGAAACCGTCGTCGTACCTGATGTATTTTGATGTAAATAACTTATACGGCTGGGCAATGTGTCAACCATTGCCATATGCAGATTTTCAATGGGTCGACGACGTAACCGATTTTAATGTTATGGATGTCGCGTTAGATTCCTCGATAGGCTACATACTCGAAGTCGACTTGGAGTATCCGCAACATCTTCACGACACGCACACTGACCTACCGTTCTGTCCGACGCGCGATAAACCACCCGGTAAGCGGCAGGACAAGCTCCTCGCAACATTATACGATAAGAAACGTTATGTCATACATTATCGCAACCTACAGCAGTGTACTCGTCACGGTCTCCGGATAGCAAAAATTTACCGCATACTGAAATTCGCGCAATCTCCATGGCTTCGCGATTATATAGAACTTAATACGAAATTTAGGACATTGGCCAAAAACGATTTTGAAAAAAATTTATACAAATTGATGAACAATGCTGTGTTTGGTAAAACCATGGAGAATGTGCGCAATCACGTTGACGTGCGACTCGTGACTTATTGGGACGGTAGATACGGCGCGGAGGCAGTGATTGCGAAATTAAATTTTCATAGCCGAAGCGTCTTTTCGGAGAATCTAGTAGCAATAGAAATGCGAAAACTCGAGGTGAAGTTTGACAAACCAATTTACGTGGGTATGTGCATCCTCGATATATCCAAGACATGTTTGTACGAATTTCATCACGAGTACATGTTACCGTTGTATCGCGATAAGTGTAAAGTCACGTACACCGATACGGACAGTCTCATTTATCACATCGAGTGCGACGACGTGTATGATACCATGAAGCGCCACATTAATAAATTTGACACTAGCGATTACGCGATCGATAATGCGTACGGTATCCCATTCGTCAATAAAAAAGTACCGGGCTTAATGAAAGATGAAAATAACGGTGCGATAATGACTGAATTCGTCGGGCTTAGATCAAAGATGTACGCCTTGCGAGTAGTCGGTAAGAAACATACGAAAAAAACTAAAAGTGTTAAGAATAACGCCGTAGCCAGGTCGATAACGTTTGACGACTACACGCGGTGTCTGCGCGACGAAATTGAAATGACGCGACAGCAGGCTTGCATAAGATCCAAACTACTCGAGGTATACATCATGTTCGAAACGAAAATAGCTCTAAGTCTGTACGATGATAAGCGATACATTATACCCGGTTCTACCAAGACGCTGCTATGGGGGCATTATAAAATATCATTGTAAATATATTGTAAATACCATTGTAAATATATTGTAAATATATTATAAATACCACTGTAAATATATTGTAAACACATTTATGAAAATAAATGACTCATATGTATATATGTATGTTTTTATATTGTAATAAATTTTTACAATACATTATTCTTGTGTATCCATGAATTGTGTGAATTATCAAATCCTAACCACTTTACATCCCCTCTTTTGCGCAAAACTTTTTCAACGAGATACACGTCGGGATTAGCAACGCGATGTAACTCGTATTCGTAGAAGCCGCCGGCGACGGGTTTTCCGCAGGAATCTTCCAACAAATACGTCACGGGATTAGTTTTCTGCACTTTGACGACTCTAAACACCTCCGTGGTCCAATTTGGTGTGTATCCTTTCTCGAAAATTGTCTTGAATTTACTCAAGCGTACCAAATTGCCCACTTTGAATCGCGCGGGAGCAGCCATCTTTACGTGGCTGTACACCGTTGTTAGGAGCTTGTCGGCGATCGCGGGGGTAACATCGATGGGTCGCATGCCGATAGTTCGATGCTTTCGCGCGTTGTAATCCGATACGAGACCCGGCAGCGAGTCGATCCATTTGTAATTTTTATTGCGCGTAAACATTTTCCACATGTTGTTCTTGAGCGTGTGATTGAATCGTTCGACGACCGATGCCTTCATTACGGAATATGTCGAATAGTGATTGATATTATGTTTTTTCAAGAGTTTCTGCAACGTTGGCGTTGTAAAATTCTTTCCCCTTGTTAGTCTGCAGATTTTTCGGGCATCTTCCGCCGTCTCGAATTATTTTCGCGATCGCCGCAGTAACCTCGGTTCCACTCTTGGCGGCCGGCCCTTGAGCGGTACGGCCCATGCGTGCTTGCTCAGCACGTCGATAACGGTGAGTATGTAGTGGTAGCCTCTGTTGAATCGCGTGTATGGACGCATCTCAACCACATCCGCCTGCCACAGGTCATCGTATCCGCGCACTATGACGCGTCTTCGAGAAAAATTTCTTCTCACAGGAGCGTGTAATTCTTCCACCAGCCGCCGTTTCTCAGTTGATTGCTTTTTACCAGCCATGACGATGACGCGCAACTGACGCAGATATCAGATGTACGTTCTTATCTATTCGCGATAATTCGCAATTACATCTTGAATCATCTTTTGAAGTTTGTTTAGGGTAATTTGTACGTTATTCTGGAATGCGGCCATCTTTCTCTCGATTTCATCCTGTCGATCTTTCGCGTCAAAGTCGGTGGCGACCTTGCAAAGAGCGTTATCGCGCACGTAATTTCTGATTAATCCTCTCCATTGATAGTACGATTTCGCACCGCCTCTTCCGAGCGATATACCAAACTTGTTGATCGGCATTTCGATGTTGATTGAATGACTCGCTGTCGCGCTACTTAATTTATAATAAGTCCAGCCTCGCGAAGTTCCTCGATAATCGACAGGATCTCGTTATCGTGACCGGTGTGACCCGCTAGGCGCGAAGTTTCGAGCAATCGGAGACGATCTACAAGCTTGTTGGGATCGTCCCAATGAACATAATCGATCGTGTTGTCGTTTAATGTCATGATACGCGGTATACCTTTTCCAGCTTTTTTACCCGAAATCGACGATGTAATTATATGGTCGATCTTGTTGCGTGTCATGGCACGCGGTATACCTTTTCCAACTTTTTTACCCGAAATCAACGGCCCGATTATATGTGTGTACTTGTATCCCCCGTTGCCCTTTATTTGAGCGTGAGCATCATAATTGCGTTTATAAGCACTCGTCATCAACAGAATGCTCTTGTATGTTTGCATATCGTCCTCCGTGTAGATATCATGATCGGGATATTTCTTAAAGATTAATTCGAAAAGACCGCGTGTGCCAGTGTATCGTATGCCGTCGATAATTATCTTGTCCGCGTAGTTCACGTCAAAACGTTTATTACCGAGC
>NW_020224778.1:0-541 GCF_003070985.1 Temnothorax curvispinosus
TTTTTTGGATTCCATGGGATTGGACCATCTCATTTCGATCCCATCTAATTTCATCTAATTCCGCCAAAAAAGGGATTCAAAGGTATTAAAAAATTTTAATGTCTTTTAATCCTTTTGCGTTTGCTGGGTTGACAGCAGAGAGCCGATACCGAGGAGATCAAGGAACCTGTTCACAGGAGGTGTTTCTGCCGCGCGTACATAATATGTTGCACAGCTGATATATATTGACGGCAGCTAGGGAGTTGATGCCGAAAAAATCCCGTTTACGCGAAGGAATTATCGTAAGTTATCGTATCGTTTTCGTAAGTTACTATACAATATTAAGTAACGTTCGCGTAAACGTAGTATAGGTTAGATTACCGGTTTCTTACAAAATTTTACATAAAACGCGAGATTCACTTATGGGAGCTTTCCAGCAAGCGACACAAGTCGACACAGGTATCGTTTTGTCTTTGTTACTCATTGCCAAAAAAGAAAGATAGAACGACGTTTGTGTCGGCTTGTGTCACTTGTTGGAAAGCTCCCTATGTATGCAAGTTTA
>NW_020224778.1:641-1182 GCF_003070985.1 Temnothorax curvispinosus
TTTTTTGGATTCCATGGGATTGGACCATCTCATTTCGATCCCATCTAATTTCATCTAATTCCGCCAAAAAAGGGATTCAAAGGTATTAAAAAATTTTAATGTCTTTTAATCCTTTTGCGTTTGCTGGGTTGACAGCAGAGAGCCGATACCGAGGAGATCAAGGAACCTGTTCACAGGAGGTGTTTCTGCCGCGCGTACATAATATGTTGCACAGCTGATATATATTGACGGCAGCTAGGGAGTTGATGCCGAAAAAATCCCGTTTACGCGAAGGAATTATCGTAAGTTATCGTATCGTTTTCGTAAGTTACTATACAATATTAAGTAACGTTCGCGTAAACGTAGTATAGGTTAGATTACCGGTTTCTTACAAAATTTTACATAAAACGCGAGATTCACTTATGGGAGCTTTCCAGCAAGCGACACAAGTCGACACAGGTATCGTTTTGTCTTTGTTACTCATTGCCAAAAAAGAAAGATAGAACGACGTTTGTGTCGGCTTGTGTCACTTGTTGGAAAGCTCCCTATGTATGCAAGTTTA
>NW_020224779.1:0-6835 GCF_003070985.1 Temnothorax curvispinosus
GCCATAGCTTTATATAAATAATTCCTGGCGAGCATCTCCGCACGATCCGTCAACAGTCTGACCTTCGCCTCCGCCACGATAACATTATTCGGAGTGCTATTACGGTATCCCAAGGCCGTCCTAATGCCTTTATATTGCGTCCTTTCTAGCTTGAGAACTGAGTTGGCATCCCTGGGGTGATAAACGAAACTGCCATAATCTGTAATCGAACGAACCAAGCTCTTGTACAACATCAAAGCCGTATTAACCTCTAGGCCTTTAGAGATTCTACACAGATATCGAATGACCGCATTCGCTCTGTCGACCTTACTCCGAACTTCCTGGATCTGATGAGAAAATTTTAATCCGTTATCTATCCAGATACCCAGAAACTTCGATTCCCGACTGTAGAACACCTCGCATCCCTGAATCACCATACTTTATTGGTTCTCATTGTACAGGCCATATTTATTAAATTCCACAATGACGGTTTTCTGCGGTTCTAAGTCGAGTCCAATACGGCGTAGTCTTTCAGCAACCAAGTTCACCGCCCGTTGGAGTAGCTCCCGATTACGTTGTCTGTTGGGACCGCACACATAAAGTCCGATGTCGTCAGCAAACTCACATGATTGCACACCCTCAGGTAAGTCAGTGCATACTCTCCCCGTATAAAGTGAGTACAAAGCAGGACTGAGAACAGCGCCCTGCAGGAGTCCCATATAAACAAGACGTTCTATGAATTCTTGTGAATTAACAATAAAACGTACAAGTCTCCGGTATAGCCATTTACGTATAAATCTGACCATGCCCGCGGGACAATCAAGCGCAATAAGAGTCTCAATCATAGTGCGGAACTCGACGTTATCGTAAGCACCCGACACGTCGAGAAACGCAGCCAGTGTGTACTCACCCGAAGATATAGACCCACGGATATCCGACACAATCTTAACTAGATTGTCAGCGCACGACTTCCCCCTGCGGAAACCGCTCTGAGATGGATTAAATTTGTGTGCACTTTCCGCCCACCATATGAGACGTTCGTTTATCATGCGTTCACACAGCTTGCCGACACAAGACGATAAGGATATTGGACGAACCTTCTCTTTTCCAGGCTTGTCGATGAAAACCACTTGGTAATGGAGCCAATCCTCAGGCAGCAAATCCGAGAGCCATATACAGTTAAACAACGCCAACAAACATTTAAGGGCTGTGTCAGGCAATTCCTTGATCATCCTATACTCGATTCCATCTAGCCCCGGGGCAGAGTTTTTTTTTATCATCTTGATGGCTCTGTCCAATTCCGATCTCCGGAATGAGGAACTCAAGGAGTCATCCCTGTAATCAATGTCGAAAGGCATCGGATCTGATTCTGCGAAAGGAGGGGCCAGCTTGTCGATAGACTTCCTTATTTCCTCCTCTCTGTTTTTGACGCTCCAGGTATTCCATCGAACATTATTCCTGGCGTTTTTTAAAATCCTGATGGTATTCCAAACGTAAGTCAGGTTAGTGAACCGGTTGATTCCAGCGCAGAATTCCTCAAAGCATGTCTTTTTTTTATCAGCGATCGTTCTTCTGACCAGTGCACATGCTCGTTTATAACTATCCCATGTACTGAGAGATTTACAGCGTTTAAACGCAGAAAACGCCTTTTTTCTATCTTGGATGGCCCTGTCGCAATCCACGTCCCACCATCTATGTTGAACCTTATGCTTTTTTACCTTGACATCAGAGGACCCCGGTGTCTTGCGTCTGCCATCCATGCGTGGTCGATCGACGATCTAAGAATATCAATAAATCGCCTGTAGTATGTATCGACATCCTCGGAAAAGTGGTCAATGAGAGACAGAAGTGCCTTCTTAATAGCCTCGTCAACGAGTTTAAAAAACATTTGCCAGTTCGTCTTTGACGTAATTCTATTAGTGATTTTTCTATAAGGCTGAGGTTCACTATCCACAGTAAAAGAGATGGGATAGTGGTCGCTATCCCAGGCGTCTTCCTGTTGTTCATATTCGGCCTTGTCCATGATACCCGCCGAACCAAAGGCCAGATCAATGTTAGAGTCCCGTTGTCCTCTCGTGCCAATCCTTGACTTGGTGTCTGTATTAATGCAGAAGTAGCCTCTATCCAGCAATGTGTCATGTAGGGCTTCGCCACTAGGCGTAGTAAGGTCACAGTTCCAAGTAGAGTTATGGGCATTAAAGTCGCCCAATATGATCGACTCCAGAGTATCCGGGACTTGGTCCGCAACCACACCAATATCTGCCTCAGTGAGGTCCCCTCGTGGGTGCCTATACACCGCCATAATGTTACAGTTACTATCCAAGTTCTTTGTCCTGATGCCAACAATGTCATAGCCGTAGGGAACATCAACCGATATTGGTATAGCATCAAACTCGATGCCCTTCCGTACCGAGATCGATGTACCGCCACTGTTCAACACATTCCTGCTTTGAATTGTCTTGTAGCCTGGAAAGTATATACGTTTATCGTTAGAACGTCTAGTCTCGGTCAATACAACAATGTCGTATTCCATAACACGTTTAGATAATTCATTGGCACTAGTCCCATAACCTCGACAGTTCCAAAGTAAAAGTCTGAAGGCTATGTCGAGGGGAGGGAAGACCTCCCTTCAGAGGGCTCAGACCAATTACCTGACTCACGAAGGAGCGAGGACCCACCCCTATCGCTCCATTTCTCCATCAACTCCTTCAATAGTTTGAAGAGCGGTAATATTTCCATCATTCCGTCAGCGTTATCCTGCGGCACCTGTGATACATGATTGATTGGTGGGGCATCCCCCGTTGGTTGTGTGGTGATAGCGTTCGACCAGGCCACTCCATTTCTGGCCGACGTGAACATGATACCATGTTTCTCCTTATTGACGTCACCTGCTCTATGATCAAACTGTTTATAATAATCTTGAATAGGGTTGTGCGGAGGAACCCGCCTCCTTTCCGAGTCCATGCTGCGTTTTTTATATTCAACAGGGCGAGATACTGTTGCCTCCTTGTTACGTCGATTGCCCTGATTTTCACTATTGTCGCGGGCCATCTCCGCATAAGAGGCCTTCCTCGAGGAGGGTAATCTCGGCCATAATCCCTCGCTCGTTCTAACATCCGCAGGGGGAGTACCGCGGTCACCTCCCTCTACAATGCGTCTTGCACTGAAAAAAGATAAATTTTTTTGAGCCATAATTATATTAATTTGTTTGTTTTTTTCAAACACAGGGCAGTTTCTAAAAGTCGATTTGTGGGGGCCGCCACAATTGCGACACTTGAGAGATTTCTCGCATTGGCCGTGTGATTTGTCACCACATGCGATACAATAGGACTCACTTTTGCAGGATATTTTTGTATGTCCAAACCTGAAACAGTTGAAACATTGCCTGGTCTGCGGTACGAAAGCCCTAACCTTTAAGCCCACACTATTGGAAAATATCTTAAGATCTCTGATACCGACTCCCTTGAAGGTAACAATAATATTGTCCGTTTCCGATAAAATAGTTTTCTTTTCAATACTGTCCCATTTACGTCGGTACATACGCTCCAGGCCGATAATACCCGTTCTATCCTGTATTACCGACCAAAGATCTTTGATGGAGGATGGCCAATCCGCGATGACGCCCTTATTAATCATGCATCTTTGTTCCATAAACGCTTTCAATTTGCTCGGGATTTTTTTTATTGCTTCTAGGGCCAGATTGGCCTCGAGATAGTCCATAAATTCCGCTTCAGCTGAATAGTGGTTCAACATCTCCATAGAGGAGGGGCAGATACGGATGTTCATTAAATGCATCCATATTTTAATTAAGTTTTTCCCTTTTCTTGCAGACGTTTGATCGGGGGGTAGTTTAATTGTAATCTTTGCTTTGCCTGGAAAGCTGCTGTCGTATCTGGTAATCATCGGGCGAAGTTGTTGCTGTGTACATTTCTTCAGATTACCATCGTAAACAGAGTATGATTCTCTATTCTCGTCAATAACATTAGGCACGGCCGGATCACGTGATCGGGCGTCTCGAACTTTCTCCTTATTTCTAGAGTCGATATGCGTGGATACTGAGTCGTCAATATTCTTAGTGCTATTAACCGCGGCAGCTTTGTTTATAAAAAGATCGCTTGCGCGGGTGTCAGAATTAATTACTACATTACTTTCCTCCGTATCCATCGCATCGTCTGAGGTTTCCTGTTGGTGCAGGGAATCCACTCCTGCATCAGTCCTCTCGTCCCTCCGTCCGTCCGGCAGTGGTATCCCTCGTCGACTCTCATCCTGTCCCACGGCGTCCACCGCTGAATCGCTATCCATAATTCTTTGAAAAGCCGAGTCGAGATCTTGTTCCGTTACATCGACTCTCATTCGCTTTTTTGGTTTAGCCGGTATCTTATTTCCGGGAGCACGTGGGTTACCGAGCTTCGACAAAGGATCCGAAGGATTCGCCATGCCACACTTTCTCAATTCTACGAGAAAAACTTTCGGTTCCCCCTCCAAAAGGGGAGCGCAAAGACTACAAACAAAAGAAAACAGCCTGAAAGCAGCAAGCAATCTAGCACAGGAGGCGTAAGCGATCAAAAATCACCACTGCGGAGAAGGATAGGTTCTACGATCAACTCGGGACAGAAGCGGAAACACGTCCGATCACCGTGGCTGCTCGAACCGAACTCCCGGCGGGCGGAGAGCGAACATTTAGGTTAGGATTAAGATCTGTTGCGAGCGTTACAGGTTGAGGGAGCGCGGAGCAGATGGCCAGGGTCACGGAGTTGTAACGGCCTATGCCGCATCGAGGGACTTACGGCTGGACAGCAGGAAGCTTCTGAGGGCGGACGGTCGACGGGCGGGTCACGCTGGAGCCCACAGCCGGAAAATCAGCTGGCCTGTTGGCCTGTCAAGGCGTCACCAGCGGCACGAGAGCACTGCAGCCCGAATACGGAGGACCCAAAGAGGGGGACGCCCCGACGAAGGTTCCCGTCAAAGAACGGTGTACCACCGGTGTACCGCCACCGGTCGACGAGCCAGGGCCCGGCCGGCCTGGCCGTCGAGAAACCGGACGATGAGTCGCGGCCTAGACAGCCGGTCTCACGTAGGCGGGTCTTAAATCTACCGCCGGCGGATGGGAGCAGTGACAAGGGGCGCCCTAGTAAGGCGCGACGGTCGCCTAGGAGGATCGGTAGCGTGCCAGGGCGCAGCACCTGATAGGGCTAGGGACACCGGCGCGCGCGCGCGCGGGGGCTCAGCGTGGTCCCGCCGGGCCGAAGGAACAGCACTGTCGTGCGAGCCGCCATCCCGGCAACATCCAGCCCTGCGAGCCGAACGACGAGCTGCCGGAACGAGGAGAATTTGTAAGGCCACTGCTCAGCCTCCCCAAAGTAAGATCGCGGTAATACCAAGGCCCTCCCGGGAGTCGCGTTGTGCCGCGGGAATACATGAAATCAGCCGTAATTGAATAATACCGAGTGCCATACCGCGGGAGGGCCCGTGCGACAAAGTGATCGCGAGTGCCCGTCTCGGGGATGCGAACGTACGGCCGCCGACAGTCAGCGTAATTGTAATTGCGTGTGATTTCGTTTCGTGTACTTTCGTTGCGTGTAATTTCGTTGCGTGTAATTTCGTTGTGGGTAATTTCGTTGCGTGTAATTTCGTTGCGGGCAATTTTGTCGCGTGTAATTTCGTAATTATCGTTGGCTTAACCGTGCCGTAGTTTTGGGAGGTGGCTCTCGCGCGTGCGAGAATCTCGTAGTGATCGTTGCCGGTTAAGTTCGTGCCATTTGTAATTGAATATCCGTGCGTTTCATCGGGATTAATGGCCCACGGTTGTGTCGCGTTTACGGGTGAGGCCATTAGTGCGTCTCGGGGGGAGTGAAGATCCCCAGCGTCGTCGCGGTAAATCGTAAGGAAATTGCGCTCATTTAGACGTAGACGTTTCGAGTATTGCGCGTTTGACCGTGCGGGTAGAATCCGCTGCAATTTATGTCGGGGAATAGTCTTGTACGAATTCGACCGGGATTGCCGTGCAGTTCAGCGACGGAATGAGTATCGCGCTCGTGGGGTGACACGTGGCGCGTACCCGAATTCTGCTTGTTCGCCGTGGAACACGCTTACCTTCCACTTGTTGTCTGCATTAACTGAAATATAATTTTATGTTCTTTGTTACTCGAGTGTGATGATTGCGCTACGCTCCCTCTTCTATTCCAACCGCGATTAATCAAAGAAGCCCACGCCTGAGAATACTGCGATCTCGTGTATCGTGGTGCGAGGACTCGCACCTGGCGCCCAATATTTACATCATAAAAATACTCAGCCGAGCTACTATCTGGGTTTCGGAGAGGAATATCGCGAATTCTAAGGAGATCTCTAGTGAAGAAAGCGACGGCGCGCTCCTCCACGGCCGGCGAGACCGTGAGGACATCGTCGTCGTCGTCACAAGGTATACTGGTATACAGTATCAGCGTTCACCGCTACGTCGCGCATGAGGCAGAACCATAACTCATATTTAAAATTCAACCACGTATGCTATATAAAAGGTACGAAATTTAAAGTTGAATGCATCGCTTCCCGGCTCTCTAAACGCACGGATTCTTTTTTCCTCAAAAGATCTTCGAATGGTTTTTTTTTTGTGCTGTCTGTTACTCTCTCGCTTTTGCCGCCCCCCTCTACACACATACACACACATACACACACACACACACACACACTCACACTGAGCAGAGAGGGTTTGGAGTCGATAAATACCGTAAAAATGACGAGCTACGTAGTCCAGTCACTATGTACATTTAAAAAAAACATAATTCTGACCCAGGATTTTTTTTTGGGGGGTGTTGGGGGGCTCAAGAAAAGTTTAATCTCAAGTTTTCGACCTCTGTTT
>NW_020224780.1:0-2618 GCF_003070985.1 Temnothorax curvispinosus
GTCACGCGACATGCGTGGGGGCATAGATTAGTATATAGATATAGAAACAAAAAGAACGGTAAACATATTTAGGTATAGAACAGCTGGAGAGATAGATATTACCGAGGGAAAATGATGGAAAAAAAGGAAAAGCGGCAAGATTGATAGAATTAGAGGGAAGAGAACAGGGGAGAGAAGAGGATGTACATGCAACGTGGATTTAATAAAGAGAAAGAGAGGGGCGATAGAAAGAGGGGAAACAGAAGAATGGCTTTTCAGCAGGAGCAAAAAAATGCAAAGATCGCCGCAAAAAGAAGGCAAGGAAATTACAGAAGACGAAAGAAGCTGGATAGAAGAGATAAAGAATGAGGTAAAAGTTGAGATAAGAGAAGGGATAAAGGAGATGCAGGAGATAATGAGAGAACAGGGGAGGGAATTTAGACAAGAGCTGGAAGTTTTAAAAAGACTCATAAAAGAGAGAGAAGAAGAATGGATGAGAGAAAAAGAAGAGATGAAAGAGAGAATAATGGAAATGGAGAAGACGCTATTAAAAATAAAAGAGGAGGGAATAGGAAAAGAAGAGGATGTAAGAGAGAAGGGATTGGAAAGAAAGCTAAAGGAGATAGATAAGAAATTAGAAATGAGAGAGAGAGAAGAAAGAAGAAAAAACATAGTTATAAGAGGTACAAAGGAAAATAGGAACAAAGTAGAAAAAGAGGTTAAAGAAATTCTAAAGGAGGTAGAAATAAAGACGCAAGTGAATTGTAAAAAGGTCATTGAAGATGGCGGAGAGGGAGGTGTAAGAATGACAGTAATAGGTCTGCAGGGACTGGAACAGAAAAAAAGGGTCATGATAGAGAGAAGAAGACTAAGAGAAAGAGGGATAAGAATAGATGATGACCTGACATGGAAGGAGAGGAAGATGAGATGGAATTTAGAAGACATTGCAAGACAGGAGAGAGGAAAAGATAAGAGAGTAAAGGTAGGATATGGAAAAATTCAAATAGAAAGAAAATGGTGGAAGTGGGAGGAGGACGAAGAGATATTGCGAGACAGCGAAGGGAGAGTGTGGAAGAAGGAGGGGGAAGAATAAGAGAGACAGAGGATGGAAGCAATCCAGAAGGGGACGATGAAAGTAAAAAAGAGGATGAAGAAGAGAATGTATGAAAAAAGGACCAAGATGAGGATAAGGGTTATAGAGAGAGAGAGAGAAAAAGAAAGACAGGAAGGAGGAGGAGATATGGAAGGTGGCTTTCTGGAATGTGGCGGGTACAGCAAACAAGGATAAGGAGTTCTGGGAAGAGATAAAGGAATGGGAAGTGGTGATAATGATGGAGACATGGTTGGATGAGAGGGGATGGGAGAGGATCTCAAGCGAATACAGATAGAGAGTGCAGATAGCGACCAGGAAGAACAAAAAGGAAGGGTGAGTGGAGGCATGTTATTAGAAATACGGAAAAGAATAGAAGAGGTAAAAGAAGAAAGAAGGTTGGAGGAAGAAAAAGGAAAAATCGAATGTAAGATAAGAGTAGGAGAAGAAAATTGGAGAATAATAGGAATATATGTAAATAATGATATAGACAGGAAACTGGAAGGCTTGAAAGATTGGACGGAAAAGGGAGAAAAGGAGGTAAGGACTATAATAGGTGGAGACTTTAATGCTAGAACGGGTGAGGAAGGAGGATGGGAAGAAGAGGAAGAGGGAAGAAAGGAAGGAGGAGGGAGAAGATCAAAAGACAAGAAAATAAATAGAGACGGTAAAAAACTATTGGAGTATATAGAGGAAAGAGGATAGATGATATTGAATGGAGGCATGAAAGGAGATGAGGAAGGTGAATTTACATACACAGGAGGGAAAGGCGAAACAGTTATAGATTACGTTATAGGGGAGGAGGAAGTTGGAGAAAAAGTGGAGAGACTGGAAGTGGGAGAAAGAGTAGACTCAGATCATCATCCATTAATAGTATGGGTGAGAGATAAGCTTAAGAGAAAGCAGAAAAGGAGAGAGGGAGAAAGAGAAAAAAGGACAGGAACATGGAGCGAGGAGGGAAGAACGCAATTTAAAAAGAGGTTAGGGACGATAGGAGGAAAATGGGAACTACAAAAAGAAATAGAAGTAGGAATGTCAAAGATAAGAAAAGTAATAGAGGAGAACGAAAATGAGGATGGGAGAATGGCTAACAAGAACAAAAGAGGGTGATGGGATGAAGAATGCAGGGAGAGAAAGAGAGAAGTGAGGAGAGAACTGAGAAAATAGAGGAAAGGTAAAGGAGAGGTGGAAAGGTATAGAAAAGGAAGGAGGGAGGGAGGGAGGGAGAGGGGGAGAGAGAGAGAAAGAGAGAGAGAGAGAATGAGAGAATGAGAGGGAGGTAAGCCTTAAAATAATAATTAAATTTATATTGTGCGCAACTTGTCTACGATAAAGATGATGATAGCGTGTTTATTCGTGAATTTGTTATTCTTTGCGATTAGATATTGCATATATAATTAAAGATAATGAACAAAAGGTAAAGAAAGAGACAGCGAAAAAAAAGAGAGAAAGAGAGAAAAATAGAAAGAGAGGCAGGTAAGCCTTAAAATAATAATTAAACTTATATTGTGTGTAACTCGTCGATGATTAAGTTGGTGATAACATGTTT
>NW_020224781.1:0-3868 GCF_003070985.1 Temnothorax curvispinosus
AAAAAAAAAAGAAAAAGTAATATATGTGAGAAAGAAGTCGACTGTATTTGTACCCAATAAAATGCAGTAATGGGATCGCGCGGGATCATAAAGCAAATTCTAAGGACGCGTCTCGTGCAAGCATCTCCAATAGGCGGCGGCGGCGGTATTTATCGTACAAAAAAGTACTGGGCAAACTGCTCGTCGCTGTGCGGCGAGACACAGTGGTTTCGTTAATAAGTGCGTGCACCGCCCGATGAAAATTAGAGGTTACATTCCTCGTCCACATGCCCGTACACACGCGCGTACTATTTTCTTTGCTATATACTACTGCCAGGCGATGTTCCAGTATAGTGTCTTTTATTATTAGCGACCGCGTACATCCCGGTAATTTCGATAGTTTATTAGTCGAGCGGATGACGCATTGATTGCCGGCGCGACAGGTGCGAAGTACTCGACGATCGAATTATTCGCCAAGGAAATCTTAATCGATGCGTTTAACGTTACGTACTCTTCCAATTGCGATTTATTGACTACTAATGGTTGGTTGCGCGAACAACCGGGACGAATCGCGGTATTTTATAATAAATAAACATATTCTGCGAACGTGTACTTTATACGAACGTTGGTGAGCGACAAGTATCTGTCGACACGATGTATATAATTCAAGCTTTATTTTTGGCAAACAGAATTCCAAGGAAAAAAAATCGCGTTACATTATTCAATGAAAATCAAAAAGAACATTGCAGTCTCGGAATTACTATCTTCAAAACATCGGAGAGACATCATATATATATTTTGGTATGGAATGTAGGGCATATGGATTCTTAATGAGAAAACACGATAGACCATCTAAAACTTAAATCGTCGTTGGATTTCTCGGATAACGTGTCCTTCCATCCATTCTCTTTTCAGTCACCAACTTAAAAAAAACCGACAAAAAAGAACGATCTATTTAACTCAATCTATTTAGTCATTTTTTAGGGCACTTTCATAAAAAAAATATTTAATTATATCTTCTTTATAATCTGTTAACAAGATTTTGTAAGGACATTTGACAATTGCAACAATCGCAATTTGGAGATACGAGAACAGAATTAGTAATAAACGTGAATTAGTAATACATATATGAAAAGGCACGTGCCGCCAACTATGTCGCGCTCTCTGTTTTCGTGCCGACTTCTCGTTCTCTCTTGTGTGAATGTGAGTGTAATACACCCGAGCAAGGCCGCAGCGGCGTACCATGCCATAGATACGATCGATCGCCTCTGGAGCCACGAACGCAGCAATTTAGGCTACGGTACCCGGTTCTCTATCGTAATAGTTTCCTGGAAAGTTACGTCTACGTGGTTAATCTTGGCACGCGGTCAGTCTGCAGTGGTCTTTCTGTTATCCAAGAAAACGCATTCTTTTAAAATATTAGAAGTAATAGAAAAATTATCAAGGTCTTTGTGAGAGAATTTATCAACTAACTCTTCAGCAATACTAATAAAATTGAATTCTTTTGCAATCAAAATGCAGCAATAAAAAAATAAAAATTGCATTAAAGGCTCGAATTTTACGCACGTTAAAACAATAAAATGTTGCGATAGCTTCTTGTTGCAATCATTCAATCGAAGAATAAAGCGGAACAGAAAGAGAGGCACAAACCAAGATTTTAAGAATAATCGAAAAAAGAGTCACCACATTCCAGAGATAATTATAAGATCTTATAAATTTACTATGGAAAAGACTTAAATCTCCTTTCATGCGTGACTTTTGCTTGATCGAGCAACAGGTGGTGGGTTTGACCTTCGCGGAAGGTTCCTTCTACGCAGATTGAAAAGTTCACTCAACATTCTTCTAATTAGTAAGATAAAGGTGTCTTTCATTCATATTGTACGCTATCACTTCTGCATCTATTAATTTTTACTGAAGTTATAATTAATTAACGTTGATTCGACAGTATCTAAGGAACTTAAAAATTTTTAAATTTTTTTTAACTATAGAAGAAAAAAGAAATTACGAAATAAAATATATACTATTCGAAAACAAGGAAATAATAAATTCTGCTTGTTTTCAATAATATTTATAAAGGCATTCGCGTTTATCGGATATTCACACATCGTTCCACACGGCGTAATGTATTGTATATAAAAGCTAACTGATTTTTTTTTTCAACAACTTGCTGCACTCAATGTCCGCATGTATCGAGCGCATTCTGTACAAATTAAAAACAGTTGCCATTCGCGCAAAAATTTCTCTGTATTTTACGTAACGAAAAAAAAACGCGTGTTTGACTCGGAACGATATAAAACGGGTATGAGAAATCTCGTAAAAATTCATCGCACGCGCAAGTTTTGCATGAGACCAACTAGCGGATCTGCAACAATAATAAATCACTATATCGATAAATTTTAATCCTTTTAAGCGCAACGCGGTATTATTTTTCAATCTTTTTTTCTTCAACGTTGTTTCATATGGCAATCATTTTATTATAAGCTTCTATTTATTAATATCATTAATAATATTTAGTTAATAATTAGAAATGTATTTTTACAATAGTATCAATTTTACCTTACAATTAAATTAAACATAAATAAAATAATATTTATCGACCTATATTCGAGTTCTCGACACATATTTTCAATGTTTCCTCTAAGCCCTGGAATTTTCGGATCAAATAATCTAGACTCCATGCAGACATCGTGCTAGTTAAAATAGCAAATCGCCTTGAAGCGAGTCCTTCTCTCTTTTCTTTCTTTCTCGTCCTCTCACTTTTAGCTCTCTTTTTCGTTGCCGCCTCCTCATCGTTGTCGGCTATCTCTCTCCCTCTCGTCAACAAACACCGTACCCCGGACCTCTCTCGGTCGGTTTTAGCTCGAGGTTGATTAATCCGGCAAACGGAGGCGTCGTGGCAGGCGAGACACGACGGACGACAGTGACACAAAAAAGGGGAAACGTGGGTCGCAGCTAGGGCGCGATAATCATTAGCAGATCGCAACTCAAAAACGCATCGCGATAACGCATCCATCATACTAGCACCTACAAGCTCTAAGACTACTAGAATAAAAGAAAGAAAAGACACAAAGCTGGAAAACGTGGCTCACACCCTTCTTTGTTGCCTCGATCATCTACCAAGATCATCTGTAACGATTTTAAGGACAAAACCGAGGACAAAACCTGAAAGGGCTGAGACGAAATCGGAAGTTTAACCGAGAACAATGAATGACACTGAACAACACTGTTCTTCGCAACAATAGTGTCAACTACACTGGAAATCGGTAACGATGTCGCAACTAGAGAACGAGAAAATATCTAGCGACCGACCTTCGACCATCACACAATAGCCATTATAATACCTGCTCATGCAAACGTGATTAATAATAGACTACCCGGCATAAAATTTGTTTCATTATTCTGAATAGAATGTATGCTAAAGTGCAAATGCATTGAGAAGCATCAACATAAAAAGAATGACTAAATGCCATTCTACAAATTATACTTTAATTCTTATAAGACATTTTCATAATAGACTACAAAATATCTTTCCACTATTTGCAACAAAGTTATTATTATTATTATTATTTCCAAAACAGAATCGTCAAAACTTGTAATCTCTCTAGGGCCGTCACACAAAATGGCATTAGCTGCATAAGCATGCATAGCATAAGACCGCCTAGACCAATAAGCATCTAGCTAAAAATCTTGACTACACTTTGTGCTAGAAGCTCATTGGTCTAGACGGTCTTATGCTGCGCACTACGCAGCTATGCTACTTTGTGTGAGTCCTTCCTCTAAATTCAACTTTGTTGGACATCTCAATATATTCGCGCCTTCAAACGACGAATAATGCTTCAACATCGTTCATCAACTCAATATATTTGCGAATACTTTAATTTATTCTTAT
>NW_020224782.1:0-1228 GCF_003070985.1 Temnothorax curvispinosus
TATAAAAGCTACATTTAGATGGAACGATAACAATTTAGACACTCTACCTCTATAATTATGTTAAGGCTCCTGGTCCCTGAGCCGAGAACTCTGCGTTGACGGTGGCGACGTATCGTCGCGGCAGAAATCAGAACTTTCACCTCTCACTCTCTCCAATGGAGAATTCTGTCTTGTGACATGTTGACAACCTATTTTGTTGTGCGTGCTACTTCTTTATTATTCGCTCTGTGCTTGTGCTCTAACGTTTAACGAATTCGTGAAAGTCGTAAAATTGGCCGAAAAGTAAGATTTGCATGCGGAAGGAACGTTTTCACCTCCTTTCGATAGTCGTTAAACGGCTGTTTTTCCCGTATGTTTACGCTTCGTTTTATGGCTGTTTGTTTATTGTAAAGCTGTTCGAGGTAAAAGGGTAGTTTTCGGCCAATTTCGGAAGTGTTCTGAAACGATCTATAGTGATGTTTTATTGAAATGTCTTTTTAGTTGAAAATGGCATGCACAACAAAATTGGGTGTTTTCCTCGCCTCGATAGTAAGAATCCAATATGGCCGCGGTGACTACCCAGGAGCTTTAAAATCGTCAGATATACTGTAATATAATCGTCATATTTTTTTACACAGAAATACTAATGCAAATTATTCGGACATTGTCACTAAAAAATTAGTTGAAGATAGTTTGTAATTATACAAAGATACTGTTTAGTTAACTAAACAGTATCACATTAATGTACACATCTTTTTAATTCACATATCTCTCATTTACTACCGATCATCATTTCATAATGATGCATTTGCAACGAAATAGATACGTCAGCAACATTCGAAACCATCGACTGAAAAAAGCATTCTTCTTGGTCTATTCGTTGTGACGGATAAAATCGTATAATTTCAGCACTCAGCAGTGGATTCACTTCAATTGATGCGATTTTAAGATAGAGCTCCATTCAAAGAATCCTCGTTGTTACTAAATATGCTTACAAAGCCTGTGAATAGCGCTAATTTCCCTGCCATGCGCATGTCTTTCTTTTTCGTGGCTGTATCCTGATTAGGCATCATCTTGCCCGCAATATGCTTATAGACTTTTCCATTCAGCATTAACGTAAAAAATAAAAAAGCCGTCGTACCATCTGTAATCGTTATATATAATTGTCTTGGTATTATAATCAATTTTATAATAAGTGTTTCCTCTCCGATAGCATAAACAAAATTAATTTTAGGAAATTTAAATTATT
>NW_020224783.1:0-205 GCF_003070985.1 Temnothorax curvispinosus
GGATTCGGATTCAACAGCTTGAATTACATAACAATTGACTAAATTTTTTAATAAAAAAATGGCAGATTCAATATGGCGGATCCAATATGGCGGATGTTCCTTCAAATTGAGCCGATTCGCTTGAAACTTGGTACTCGGGGGTTTTTGTGATCGCTGAGTACGAATCTGATGTCAGTTTTCCAAAATTCAAAATGGCAGATCTAGT
>NW_020224783.1:215-1050 GCF_003070985.1 Temnothorax curvispinosus
ATTTGCCTAAAATTTGTTACTCGAGAGTTTTTGGGGTCGCTGAGTACAAATCTGATGTCAGTTTTTCAAAATTCAAAATGGCAGATCCAGTATACCCGATGAGTTTTTGAAAATTGACCAGATTTGCCTAAAATTTGTTACTCGAGGGTTTTTGGAGTCGCTGAGTACGAATCTGATGTCAGTTTTCCAAAATTCAAAATGGCAGATCCAGTATACCCGATGAGTTTTTAAAAATTGACCAGATGCACCTAAAATTTGTTATTTGAGGGTTTTCGGGATCGCTGAATACGAATCTGACGTCAGATCATAACATAATCACACTGAAAATGCAGTTTTTCCCACATGACTCTGAGAAAGTACAAATCTTATATATATATATTTGACGTTCAAGACTACAATAGAGTCAAAGTATATCCATGACTTGATTTTTCTGCAACCAGGGTACCTCCACGTGGTGACGGTGGGCAACGGATTTATTCCGGCGTTATAGATACGTATCTAACCCAGAAATTTTGCCTTTTTAGGGTTTTCAACCTAATACCTACGACTGGTCTGATTACGTCACTCACACACACACTGAACTTGACGCAGCTTCATCTAAATCACGCGTAACCCTTCCGCAGCCGGCGCCCAAACTGGGGCGCCGTAAAGCATCACGGCCTCCACGGTCGTGGCGTATAGTCGGCAAGCACGACCGCTCGCTCCTCCCAGGTTAGGCATCAGCCTTGCCAGGCTATTTGCTACACCTTTTGTCCTGGGAGTTAGACAAGCAAAGTGCTCACCGAAATTCCAGGAGCCATCTAACCAGAGGCCCAGCACTTTCATGCTGGCCCCC
>NW_020224784.1:0-8892 GCF_003070985.1 Temnothorax curvispinosus
ACATGTTCCATAAGAATAAACTCAGAAAATTAAAATAAAATATAAATAAATTAATTAAAAGTAGATTATTCATAAGAACATAACCTTTTATGCCTAAGAAACATTATCACGCTAAAATAGTAATTATCTCATTAGCATTTTTTCAAACATGATTGTTATAAACAAATAAATTATATTATTAACAGACCTAGTTAGTGTGATTACTAGAACTATCACAAAAAGTCAAATAACTTTTGATTATAAACCATTATTGTATCTCTCAAAATAAACTAATTAACAATAAAATTTATCATAAAAATATTATTAAAGATGATAAATAAAATCACCGCAGATACTCAGCAGAGCATGTCAAGTAACCTAACAAAAACCCCCACATTATATCTCTTCTCAATTCCGAGATATAATTAAAAATTATGGAAATCCATAAAACACAGAAATTTTAAACAACCTAAAATAATGCCCTTAATTATCTGAACACAACAAAAGAAACCCCATCTTTTTATCTCTTACCGTTCTCGAGTTATAAATTATTAAAGTTTCACATCCGCCATTTTGAATTTCCTACCCTTTAGACTTACAAAGACCAAATTACTTTTACATTAATATTTTAGTCTTTTATACATTTTAAAGCTGAAAAATTTCATTTCTAAACAAAAATTTTGACACTTAATTATTATGATAAAAATGGAATCTCTCATACCCCTAAACACCAGTAACGTTAACGCCGATTTTTTATTTAAATTAATTAAACTATTAAATGAGATTTAAATTGAACATTCACTCCATGAAAGACGAGGATAGTTTAATACCAGTTCACAAGGTGGAAGACGAGGATAGCCATAATAAATTCTTAATAAATTAAAATAAAATAGAAAACGAATAGTTTGAAATAAGAACAATATATACGTGTATACGGAATAATCGTTAGAATCGTTTGATAGAAAAACATTTACTACATAATCATTTATTTTTGCAACTTACTTTTACAAACAATCATAAACAAATTATTGACCATGTCAATAAGTATTTTTGATTTATACTTCAGATCATATATAACAACTTTTGTATAGGTCAAAACCCCGTCACTCCTCTGGTTGAGGCTACAAAAAATTCCAAAGGTAAAGACACCCGGTATAAGACAAAAGACCCGAAAACTGCCTTGTGACATAGATATATATGCATGTCCTCAGGTAGTTCCCAGGACATGGGAATTTAGGTTATAATATCCCATAAACCACAATGGTAAAAAATCCCTTTTTATATACACTGATAACCTGAACATTTCCCATTGAAAATGATATATAAAGCATAATTTTTAATAAGCTCCTATACCTAATTAATCGAAGAAATATATACCTTTAATTGTGTCCTGACACCCCATAATAAAACTCGTTCCAATATATATAAATTTTACATATATATATATATAATCCGCATTAGCAACCCTGTAAAAATAATAATAACTTTTATTTCTACAATTGTCTATTTATAAAATATTTATAATGTAACGATGCACCCCGTGCACTAAGCATCGTTCCCGGCAAACGACCGCCGGATGCCGCCCGACCGACGACCAGTCGGGCGAAGACCAGGGCGCGGTGCGCCCACATTTTTAAACAAAGTCAAAACGCACCGTGTGCGCGGGCCAAGCGCGGCACCGGTGCCTCCCGACGAGCGACGACGGGAGCCGAGCCGCCCCGAGGACGAGCGCGGCGCCACGCCGCCCCACCGCAGCGCGACGATCGGCGCTCCTAGCAAACCCGCCGCGCCGGGCGGGTATATAAACCGCCGTGTCAACAAGAAATAGACACTTCGTCGAAAGATCCGCTTCCAAGAAGAAACCTAGTCCCGACTCCTAGGGAACACGCCAACGAGGTCCGGTGCTCCGAGTCTCGACTGAGAGCTCTCAGGTGTTCCCGCACTCCCTCAGAACTCACCCCGAAGGCACGGTTTTGCGGGGTCGAGCGCGCTCGGCCTCGCAACGAGGGCTCTCGCTGCCGCCGCCCCGGGGCTCCGAAAATCTCCCTTACTACGCGTTCCCTCACGCATATCATCGCGATGCCGCGACATCCGCGAGCCTCCAGGCATGATACCGCGACCGCCTAGATATAATACGGCTATGTAATATACCGAGCCCGAGTACTGCGTCTATGTAACGACACCGCGTTCGTTATTAAATACCGCGCCGTTATCAAGTGCAAAGGCACTACCTGTAATTATACCGCGTCCGCCTATATGTAATACGGCTATGTAATATACCGAGCCCGAGTAATACGCCTATGTAACGATACCGCGTTCGTTATTAAATACCCCGCCGTTATCAAGTGCAAAGGCACTACCTGTAAATATACTGCGTCCGCCTATATGTAATCCGTCTCTGTAATATACCGAGCCCGAGTACTGCGTCTATGTAACGACACCGCGTTCGTTATTAAATACCGCGCCGTTATCAAGTGCACATGCACTGCCTGTAAGATACCGCGTCCGCTTATGCACGGTAATACGTCTATCGAGTAACGATACCGCGTGCGTTATCAAGTGCACCCGCACTACTTCTCCGTTGTATATACCGCGTTCTGTCCGTCCCTGCGCTATATCAAATACTACCGAATCCGTCGAATAGCATGCTACCGCGTCCGTTACCGAGTGCATCCGCACTGCCCCTTCGTTGTATATATCGCGTTCCACCCGTCCCTGCGCTATATAGAATACCCGTATATGTAATAAGCTGAATAAATTAATGCATGTATCACTAAATTGATTATTGTCTCTGGGCCTTTCATCGGACTCCTGATCCCGCACACCAGTCCGCGTTCAATAAAGTCAGGCCGTTACAATAATAATAATATAAAGTCCTTTATAAAAATTTATTTTATTATAGAATCAAAACTGCGTAATCAAGAAAACCTAAGAATATCAACGAGTGGATTAGGAGACCCCAAATTGTTTAATAAATAATTTGTTATTAACAAATACATATATCAGCAATAAAATTTTTTAATGCTATATTATACTTTAGCGAAAGTCCTACAATATATTTCCTATACACTCCTATCGAATTTCCAACCATTCGCGAGATATAAAAATAATAAAAATTTTATTATGCCAACAATTTACTTTCATTATACTAATAAGAATGCTAACCATTTCTACCTGCATGATATATTATTAACATGATATTGGAATCATCATTACCACTGCTAACATTACTATTATCAATATTATTATTAACAAAATATATATATTCTTACTAAAATTAATATAAATATCGAGCGTCGAAGCGTCACTCACGAACCTGAAAAGATAGAATTGTATATGCGTAGCATAAGAAACGCGAATCCGAGCGAAATGCGAGTATTGAAGGAGAGAAAGAGAGAGTCTGATATACCATAGTAACTGTTAGACGAAGAGAGCAATATCTTTCATACCTTAGACATGCTAATAATGACTTGTACTGATGATATTGTTGCGTAATTATGTATAATCTCACTTGAGAAGGACCCAATCGGGGTCGAAACGTTGTGAGACGAATAAATGGAAATTGGCCAGTTGGGTCGCTTAATATCGATTATTATTTTAATTGTACTATTAAATTATTCTACTCTATGTGAAGTATGTCTAAAGGAAATGAATAATATTCAACATATGTTTGCACATTTTAAAATTGAAATGTTAAAGATTTCTTATATCCTTTTATGATAAAAATTATATTGATATTTTATGATTAAAAATGGTATCGCTCTCGTTACAAATCGCTGTTAGAATAGCAATAGAAATAGAACAAGGTCACTAAGTGACTCATGCGAGTAAAATCTAGCCATACGTAAAATAAGCTGGCAAGCGAGCCGCACAAGTAAAAGTAGACTCATATCCACTAGACAACGCCCTATGACTCATTGTAACCAGGTGTGGTCACCTCCCACTATCGTTACCAGAATTGTATAAAAGCACCTCTCGCCCACTCGACGGAGAGTCTGGAACGAGCCAGGAAACCCTACATATCTCATACTTGTTCCATTCTCCATATAAGCTACTTGTATCTTGGAGTTATACAATAAATATTATACTTTTCTTTTTATATCAAAGAAAGATAAAAATTATTAAATACCTACCTTCAACGCACTCGAGGAGCCATAATCTACATCGCCGACCAACAGCTAATTATCCTGGAGTTTTACCTCCTTAACTGCAAGAAGAAGAACCCATCAACGGGGACGTTCTGCCGCATCGAGCCACCTCGCATCACCCAGGACGTCACATCTGCCAATTGATATTGCCGCTGAAGATGTATATTGCATAGTATTTTATTTCAAATAAATCAACATTTATATATTGGATTATTACTTTTATTACAGAAGTAGCAACCGATCTTGCTACAAATATCGCAAATAGGCCAATTGCTGCAGAAACTCCAGTTCTGGCGAGTCACGGCACAACTTTTAACATTTCATCAGTCACTGTCACCGAAAGTAAGTTTTATGAATAAAAAAAAGAACTATATATACTTTACAACATTTATTTAGTCAATACATAGCACATTTAGTACTATGTAAATTTTTCATGGCTATACTGTTATTAAAAGCTGTACGCATCTTGACATGTATTAGAATACTTAAAAACTACAGAAGAAACTTATCTGATAGTTCCTTATGTCTTCCTCGTTTTCATCGTTGTATTGTCTTTGCCAAAAATGTGTGACGTGATCGATTGTTAGTATTTTTGCAGATGAATCAAGTGCACATCTCGACAACAACGGAGGCTCTTCTACTACGCTACCTACGCCGTGGATTGTTGGTCAGTTAACCACACAACCAGATCAGGACTTGGTATTTTGGTATTCAATAACGACAAAAAAAACAAAATATCAACACTCCGGTAATCCAAAAATATGTAACCCTCGACGAGCAAAAAAACCTACGTTATTACGTATATGGAAACCTCGTTAATGCTGATGCAATAAACCTCGTGCAAAAATTGGACAACGTGGCAATGCTCCCAAGTATTTTGATCAACTTCCAATCTATGAGGCTGTGTTGTGGCATAGGCGAAGTTAATGTCTATTTTATGCAAGCAAAGGATGCATTCAAAAATTATATTTATCAGTGGCATCACTGAGAATGTTCTCTGCTGTGTACAAAAAGATGCGATTCTTGTTGTTAGTTAAGAAACAAGGCCCTGCAAAAGGAAAGAAGATCAAAAAATCCTCATTATAAAAATTGAATCTGTGGCTTGTCAAACCCAGTTGACGAATATAAATTACAAGCGATTCGGAAAAAAATGTTTCGCGAGAGACGTGAGAAAAATCGAGCAAAATATCGACTTTCGACATTGAAGGAGTTACTGAAAGCCAAAGAACTCGAAATTGCTGCGATGGGAGATTCTACGCTGGAGAAGAGATGCTTAGAGTTGTCCGTCCCAATGGCTAAAAAAAATAGCCATGAAAGAAATTATTGCAGCCGCATCGAAGAAAGATCCGAAAGGTAGACGTTATACCGAAGATTGGCTCGTGTTATGCATGTTAATAAACATACGGTTATTTAGGTACTATGAGTTTTTGCGAATACTTCTCTCTGATCAACACGAAATGTGGATTTGACAAAGATTTTGGCCAACTTCTCACAAAACACTTTGACACCAAAACACCAATGCAACGTCACGGGGTACTTTTGCTAGATGAGATTAATCTCAGAAAGTCTATTGCCGTCTGTTTGAAAAATCTGACTTACGTTGGATTGACGGACTTTGGCGATAATGGACCACAATCTTTATCCCGTGAATGGCGATGAGCTCGCTAAATTGGTGGTGAAGGCAATTGCTTATCTAGAGAAATGTGGAGCTAAAATTCACGGAGTTATTTTGGATGGTGCTTATACAAACAGAAAAATGTGGTCTCTTCTGGATGTTAGAGGTTCACTTCACGAGACAAAAACGTGGTTTACTCATCCTCTTGACAATGAACGTAAAGTATTCGTCTTTTCTGACGTGCCGCATGTGTTCAAAAATATCCGGAATCGCTTGTACAATAAACGTCGTTTGAGGATAAGTCGTATGGACATAAAATCTTAAATATATTTAATGAATATATGAGGCATTCCACGGATTTTCAGCAAGGTCAAAACTCTAACCATTTTTCTGAGTGCTGTAACTTCGAAATCATGAATTAAATGAATGAATAATTTCTTCTCATGTCACGTAATGTCTGGTTTGAAGCCTTTATGAATAGGATTGTATTATTATATATATGTGTTAATATACTAACAGATCTCACAATGAAAAAAATTGCAGATAAATTCAGAGAAAAAATACATTGAATGGAGATTCTTCGAGATTTTATTCGACCTCGATACCAAGCATGTCGGAAATGCCAGAGCATGTCCGAAGCTATCTAAGAGACACATTCAATTAGATACCACTTCTAAAATGCGTGTTGGTCTGGCAACCCAGGTATCTATAGGAGAAAGGGGGGTAGCCCCGGCCGGTGGGTAGCCTCGGCCATTACTGAAATTCAAGTATACCGCGTACCTATGGCCATTGTTTAAACATTCTAATATGCCCTTCTGCGTATCTCGACATATGCATTCCATTCACATGTTCGATTTGCTGTACAAATCATTAATCTAATATTTTTTCGTTTGTAAATATCACACCCAGTCCTGTCCTCGTTGTTTCAATGCCACGATCCGAGCACGCAACGTACGTTATCTTTATCCGATGCAATTTAATGTTATTCTTCTTTATATCATAGATCTTCAGTAATTCTGTCGCGCAAGGGTTAGTTTTCTACTTATCTCAAAAATGTGAAGCACTTACTGATTGCAAGGAAACAATTAATTTTTGTAAACGTATGAATGATACATTTGATACCTTAAATCGTAAAATGCCGAACAAAGGTTTGACACCCCAATCTCCGGACTTTAAGGTAATTTGTTTATCCTCGTTGTAGTCCTCGTTCTCGATCCTCGATGTAGTCTCTAATCTTGCTTTGCTTTATTTACTCCTTATATACTCTTTGTGATTAAAATAAATAAAATAATCGATAGTTACTGTAAAGGTAGCACACGCACATTTCTCAACACTAATCTTTCAGATACTACAAGACTACAGTGGTTGAACGATTGGCAGTCTAATGTACTCACAGGCAAAATAAGTCGTGACAAATTTTTAACGGTGGAAACAGCTGACGGATTAAGGGTATCGTTAAAATCTACCATGGATATGTACCATTATCTTATACAAAAATTTGATTTCAAATATTTGTTGACCGGCAAAGTGAACCAAGATAATCTGGAGGTGATTATAATTCATAATTGTAACTTAATTACGTTTATTGGTCAGTGCATAATACGTAGATCTTAAACACTGTTGTATAATTTATGATTATGTAATATGTACTGAAAAATAAAAACACTCTTCTTTATAAATCGACCCCAAGCTATCGATCAAGCCTACTTATTGTTAGAACTTGATCCGTTCACTCGTTATTGAGATCTCAACATCTCGAGTTACTCGCAACTCGTCGCGTCGCGTAAAAGAGTCACGGTGCGGTCTTGCTTCGCGTGTACTTGACGCAAGCACTACTGTGTCTCTTGATTTATAACTTATCTATTGCAGAAATTTTTCGGTACGATCCGTCAGGCAACAGGATGTAACGATCACCCCACTTGCCCTACATTTTTACAGCTTTATAAATTGCTCTCAGTTTATAGCGTGATTAAACCTCCTAAGTACGGTAATTGTACTATCGTGGAAAAATTAGAGCCAAAGATCATAGTTTCCCTGAGTGATCTAAAGGCTTTAAATGGCGAAAAGTCGAAAACGAAAATGGCTAAGTATTGTGATGAAATTCGGCAAAAATTGGACGCAGCTTTAGAACACGAAGAATGGGAGGTCGACGATTTCATCGAATATGATTTTAACCTTTCGCCCACTATAGACTGTATAGTTTATTATGTTACAGGTTTCTGTCTTAATTAAGTTTTTTTTAGCCAGTCCGTCTTTTGTTAACTTAACGTAGGTAACTGTAGAACATACTAACTGTAAAACATACGTAAGTAACCGTAGAACATACTAACTGTAGTACATACATAGGTGCATGAAACTGTAGAACTGTAGAACGCTATATAACTGTAGAAGATACTAACACGTCTTACTCTATTGTAGCAGCTTTGTTTAGCAATCATTCCAGTACAAAGAATTGCTTTTAAACTTTCTATGTGTAAATATAATAGGTCCGAATTAAAATTATTCCATCTAAATATAATATGAATTATAAATCTGAATACAACATGATATCAAATTCAATCGCTATTGAAATGGACTCTTCTTCATCTTTGATTCATTTCTTTTTATTGAGACAATTTAAAGCAATTAAGCAATTGGGACAAGTTAAGCATACATGTACATAATATAACAACATGTATGCTAAAGTTTGCTTGTAAAGCCCCTTGCACAATAGGTGATAGCGATAGCAATAGCGATAGCGACAGCGACAAAATTGCTGACAAAGTCCTGCAGTTGCAGGATCGACTCTTCAACATCGTGCAAAAAGCGCCGTCTTGTCTCCATTTGACAGTGTGCGTCGACGAGGACGCACATATGCAGGATCGATTTTAAGTGTACAAACGTTAAATTATATTTTTCTTAAATAACGCTGTTTATTTATTGATAATATTTATCAATAATATATTTTTGACGCAGAGGATTCATTGTCTCCCTGTTGCGAAAAGCGCGCAACCACATCCGGTTGTATGCCGCAAGAATTAGAAGTATTAACCGCGATGCTGCGCGCTTTGACCACGACGATCGCGATGATAAGGACGGCGATGAAAATGATGACGAGGAAGAGAGCGGCCGAGGAAATATTGACCTTGATATTATAGATGTTGACGGTGA
>NW_020224785.1:0-2810 GCF_003070985.1 Temnothorax curvispinosus
TCAAAAATTTAGAGTTATTCGTTGTGAATTTTTATCCCCACCATTAAGGTAGTTGTATCGCGACAGTATTAGTCAAAAATAATGGTCACACTGCATACGATAATGTACGGAAAACTCTACTTATCTATGTAAAACTTTTGACTAAACTGTACCATTTTCAACCAATCCTGTATGGTCTTACCAATCTGGCAACACTGTATGCTCGCGACTCGCGTCAGTAATGTCAGTATACCATTGAGGTTAGCTCGCGATGCTCGCGTTATTGAGATTATTGAGGTTATGCTATTGAGGTTATTTTGAATTAGAAGAAATATAAGCGAAAATGTCTGTTGTACGTTACAAAGGAAGATTAATGAAAGAAAAAGTATTGAAGAAAAGACTTAAAGCTTTAGCGGCAATGTCTGAAGCAAAGAAAAAGAAAAAGTCCTGTCAAGAAGACAATCATTTATGTGTTGGAAGACGTATTGTAGAAGTGTCCGAGCTTGCCAAAAATCTAACTTGCTGTTACTGTGAAAAAGATCTTTCACTTAAAAATGTAGTAAACGAAAGACGATTTGGTTTAAATTCAATTTTAAAAGTACGTTGTCGGGATTGTTCTACATTTACAGATGTTGCTACAGGAAAAATTCATACATCAAAAGATAACTCTAAACACAGTGATGTAAACACAAAAATTGTATTAGGTAAGTTATAGTCAATACATTTTTTCCATTTGCAAACATTGTATCTATGTAATTTTTATTAATTATTACATAATTTATCAAAATTAATATGTTGATTTAAACTTCTAACTTATAAATGACAGGAGCTGTACACGCTGGAGTTGGGTGCTCGGGTATAAATAAAATACTGGCTTGTATGAATATACCATCTATAACACCAAATTTATTAAAAAGATATGAACGAGAAGTTGGACCTGCAATAGAAGAAGCTGCTAAAGAGAGTTGCAAGCAGGCTGCAAAAGAGGAACGACGATTAATTGTAGAAAATGTTGAAAAGCTCTGTCAAGAACTGTAAGATTTTGTTCTTTCATTTTTATTTTGAATAGAAAAACAGGAAGACAAAAATATGTTTTCTATAAGTGTCTTATACATATGTGTAATAATATGTAATAATATGTGTCTTATGTATATGTTAGGTATACGTAATTGATAATTATCAAACTTAATTGATATGTATTAATAATAATAAAATAATTGATAATTATTAAACTGATTTGTATATGTATTAATAATAATAAAATAATTGATTATTATTAAACTGATTTGTATATGTATTAAAATAATAAAATAATGTATTAATAAATCTGATTCTTTTTTTGTCAATAGGCCAGACGAAGTAGCTCACGAAATTTACTCTAATTTGATACCTTTAAAACCTGCATCCAAGGATGCAAATCTTTATATTTCAATGCAAGAGAGCTCTACGCAGTCCGTCCTACCACCAGTAATATCGTCAGAAAACACTTTTCCTCTAAAAAATCTTTGTACACCTAATTATAACAATGTAGATACTAATTTGGACGTAAATAATTTTGACGCAGCGATAGGTAATATTATTAACATAATCGTCTCTTATGACATGGGCTGGAGTAAGCGTGGGAACGGAAGAAGCTATGATAGTCTAAATGGTTATGGTGCCATAATTGGTTTTTTGACTGGAAAAATTCTAGACTTTAGAACACGGAATCGAAAATGTAAATTATGCGATAAGGGCCGAGAAAGAAAAAACCATGATTGCCGATTAAATTTTTATGGAAGTGCTAAAGCTATGGAAGCTGATGTAGGTGCTGAGCTTGTAAATGAAAGCACTATTTTAAAAGAAACAGGTCTAAACGTTCGAGTGTTGATCGGCGACGAGGATAGTTCTACAATCGCAGCCGTTCGTCGTGGAAATGACGAAACAATATTCAAGTTAGCCGATAATAATCATCTTAAAAAACATTTTTCAAAAGATTTATACGAACTGCAGAAAACATTTAAAGAAATGAAAAAACGTGATGTAATTCCTCATTTGAAAAAATGTTTTAACTATGCTGTAGCACAAAACAAAGGAAAAAGTGTAGAATTAGCCAGTACTTTACGTACAATACCTGATCATGTATTTGGCAAACATGAAAACTGCGGCGCATGGTGTCACCGCGATTCCAATGACAGTATATACTAATACTCAAAAACAGACGATATTATTGAAAGATTCTAAATTATATACAGCATTATGTGCTATTTTTTCAAAATATGCTGATAACTCTGCAAAATTCTCAGTTGCTGCTAGCAGTCAAGCGAACGAAAGTTTGAATAACATTATGGCACATAAAGCTCCAAAGAATAGATGTTACAGTTTGAGTGAATCAGCTGATTTTCGTTGGGCGAGTGCTGTTTGCGCCAAAAACGATGGACAACAATATTTGCCTCGTGTTTCAGCTAAATTATGTATTTCGCCCGGTAAACATATGGAATCTTTTGCTATAATGCAAGATAAACAAAGAGCACGAAGAGCTGAGT
This sequence comes from Temnothorax curvispinosus, assembly GCF_003070985.1. Taxonomy (NCBI): domain Eukaryota; kingdom Metazoa; phylum Arthropoda; class Insecta; order Hymenoptera; family Formicidae; genus Temnothorax; species Temnothorax curvispinosus. Next base: position 2,505 of record NW_020224785.1, read on the forward strand.
TAGCAAAATTACAAAGTACAAAAAGTCGTCGTAATTTAATGAAAAAAATGCGAGAAAATTTAAGGAAAAGAACAGAAAGAATTGAAGGAATACAATACCTGCCAAACTGTGGTCTTGAAATAGATGCTGGAAATTCAGACAGTGTAGATATCAATAATGAAGTAAACAAGACAAATATAGCAATCGATTCCTGTAAAATAGTTTACTTTGATTTAGAGACTACCGGTTTTGAGAACTCTGCGGATATTTTACAAATTGCTGCAAAAACAGAAGGTCGCACGTTTTCAGTATACATTGAACCTACAC
>NW_020224785.1:2910-4255 GCF_003070985.1 Temnothorax curvispinosus
TCTTGAAAGTTTTAAAGAATTTCTTAATATTTCATCTAAACCGTCAGTCTTAGTTGCTCATAATGTTCAATTCGATGCTAAACACTTGCTTCAAGCAATAATACGTCATTCCATGATAAACGATTTTAAATCTATCATTAGTGGATTTTCCGATTCTGAAATTTTGCTACGGAAACGATTTCCTGATCGAAAAGGAAAAGGACAGTTCAAATTATCAAAGCTAGCTGAAGATTTGCTTCCAAAAAAGAATAATAATAATTTTCATGAAGCATTGTTTGACGTAGAAGTGCTAGAAGAACTTGTATGCTTATATATTTCAACAACAGATTTGCTTAACAACAGCAAATCTTATATTGAATCAATAAATAAAATAATAGGAGCTCGAAAAGTAGCAGAAATAGCACTAACCTTAGATGTTTTAAAAGGGATAATTTCTGAAGGAATGATTAAAAAAATTGCTCAGGCCGGGATCACGTATAATACTTTACAGGATATTTATAAGCAAAAGGGCAAAATCGGGCTGAAACAATTTTTATCAGAAAAGTCGACCAATAAAAAAGTTCGCGTAACAAATAGATCGAAAATATTAAACAATATTATTAATTATGTAAAAGATCATGTTAACTAATTTGTATCTTATTCTATAATTGTTTCATTTAAGGTTTATATATGGTGCGTTTTCTACAACAAGCGACAAAAATCTCGTTCTGTTTTTTTTTTATTTTATAAAAGATTAATAAATACGTTGTATTACTTTCAGAGTACGTTATATTCGTCGTTCTGTTTTTTTCTTAAATATTTTATAAAATATTAATAAATACAATGTATATATTACTTATAGTACGTTATATTTGTTGTGCTCAACATTAATATAAATAAATTTATAGTTCTACACATACAATACCTATTATTTTACCTATTATAAAATAAATTAGTACGGTATAGAATAGGATATTGGCTAATCTGAACTACCTTCATATGCAGTGTTGCCAGATCTTTACAGGTTAGGTGTCGTATGCGTCCACCGCTATAAGAAATTGTGTACTTCGCGTAACAATTGCTTCAAAACTAGATAGACAAGGGTCTTGTACTTTTGTAAGAATATTTTTACAAGTCTCTTTTGTTATCTCTTTGTTTTTCATCAAAATCGTATGAGTAGTTTGATCGCTACAATTACAAACGTGATATGGGAAGCCGTTTTCGTCCTACGATACATGTAAAAAGTGCTAAGTTTGACTTCCATTATTTCAACTTTGGTATAGTCAATATTTTTCTACTTGCACGTGTGTGTAGAGCGTGTTTACATTAATATGCTGTTCAAATTTTAAAAGATTCCTATGAAAAT
>NW_020224786.1:0-7322 GCF_003070985.1 Temnothorax curvispinosus
TGATACTCTCTGGAGTCTGTTGTTTCTCTTCTGTAGGACAATATCGCGGCGGTCAAACTCGTTACTCACAATGACAATTGCAACTTCATCAATTGTGGGTGCATTGAATCTCCTTTGATGCTCTCCTCCTGGAGTTTTGTCAGCTTTAATCACAATTCGGTAATCATCTGTTAACATTCGTTCCAATGCTGTCTTGAATAGTTTTACGTAGGAATTGTGATAGTGTAAATATTTTTGCAAGTGCATAACTATATTTTGTCGAGTTTCTGGAATATTGGAATACCTCTGTTGTGCCTGTGTGGTTTCATTACCCATGAAGAAAATCTGTAGAAACTTTGATTCTTCATTGGATGGTGGCAGCAATGATCCTGCCTTGTGGTAAACTTGGCCCTGCACTTTGAATGTCGGCATAAATCCTGGTGTTCTTATTTCCCGTGTTGTGCCAAAAGAAGTCATTTGGAAGCATGAGTTGTATTTTCTTATATTAGCCAGAAAGTGTTTTGAATCTGGAGTGGTTCTCCTCATTAATTCTCCTAAATCCTCTGGTGGCGGAGTAATTAATGGCAGTTTGACCTTGCCGTTAGAGCAACACATTCCTGGCGTCTCCTCTTTGCATTTGTATGCTTCACAATGCACACAAACATTCTCCATTTTGCCAATCACCACTTTCGGATGTTTGTGGTAATTTTCCTTTGGATTATAAGCAAATGCTGCGCGTTTTAAATCTTGCCATGCAAAACCTCTAATTGTGTATGCCCTTAATCTAACAATAAGACCAGCAAGTCTTTCTTGAGTTTGCTCGTGCGTCTCATTTGTCCTGTAGGTAGCGGTCCTTGTTCTTTGACAGGCAAGTCTTTCTTGAGTTTGCTCGTGCGTCTCATTTGTCCTGTAGGTAGCGGTCCTTGTTCTTAGACAGGCAAGTCTTTTTTCAGTTTGCTCAAACGTCTCTTCTGCCCTTAAATTTAAGAACCTTTTTCTGATTCCGGCTATTCTGGCCTTCGTTTGTAAAGATGTCTTATTTTCTCTCTCAATCTTTTTTCGTTTCGCATCAGTAGAAATTTTCCCAATAAACTTCTTTTTTTAGGAGACATCTTAATATCTAAATTATAAATCTAACTGGAAAATAAGAAATGTAATATCTGCAATGCTTAATACTTTTTAAAAAACAATTTTCAATTGTTGTATCAAAATGATCAGCATTGCGTAGAAAGAAAAGATATCAGGCACAGAAAGATTTAGGCATAGAATTATAAACTTAACTGGAAAGTAAGAAATGTAGTAATTTCTAGAAAAAAATTTTCAATCTGTTAAAAATATATTAATTTAAGATATATAATTTTAATGCTATATCCATTATTATCTGACTTTCTAAATTGATGAAATAAACTATTTTTCGTATCGGTAATCACGGAAATTCGATATCCGGAGAACAATCAGCATTGCGTAGAAAGGAAAGATATCAGGAACAGGAACATTCTCAGCGTGAAGGGTCAAACATATTATCCGACCTCCTAGATTAATGAAATAAGCTGTTTTTCGTATTCGTAATCACGGAAATTCGATACCCGAAGAACGATCAACATTACGTAGAAAGGAAAGATATCAGACACAGAAAGATTCTCAGCGTGAAGGCTCAAGCAGAACAATGATCGTCGTTTTAGAGAACGCGCGTGCAAGAAGAAATACGTCACATGATCATGCGCTGGCCACGTGGTCATGAATAACTTCGCGCCAGAAAGCATTCCTATGAAATTGGCAACAATCATGCGCCAGAGTAACGTCGTTTCTCCATTATTTTTATGAATGCGGGATATCTTTTTAAACATATATTTACCCTGTTTCATATATAATTCAATTAAGCAAACATACATACACACCAATTCACAAAAATACTATAAATTGAACAATATCACTTTTTTATCGACTGAAGTTCAATTCCGTCGTATACACAATTCTTTGAGATTCACTCAATTATTTCCTAAAAAATTGGGAAAATTCGAAAAAGATGGGTAACAAAAAACTATACAGCTTATAGCACTCCCCGGAAAATTCTACCCCTGTTTTATAAACAATTATTTAAAATTCGACCAATTATTTTCCGAAAAATTTCTAATATCAGTTTCCAAAAAAATTGGCAACAAAAAATTATACATTTTATGGCACTCCCCGGGAAATTCTACCCCTGTTTTATATACAATTCTTTAAGATTCGGTCAATTATTTCCCGAAAAATTTGGCGGACAAACATACAAGCAAACATTCATTTTTATATATAGAGAGATTAAATTAAATAATTGTATAACAGATTATTCATTTAGACAGGGCGGCAGTGTGGTCTAGTGGTAGAGCGCCAGACTCGTAATCTGAGGAACCAGGTTCGAGTCCACTAGAGCCATGTAAACATGGAATGTTTTTCCGAAAACTGCGCCCCTCCGTGCAAGATAGGCTCTTGTGCGGAGCAAACTGGGCTCCTTCTTCCAGAAAAAGACGTTAAGCCGTTGGTCCAAAGGATTAAAGTGAGAGGAGAAGGATACTATTGAGTAAAGGATTGGGAACGTCCCTACAAAACGCCTTGCAACCCTGAGGGGAGTCTTAGACGGCGTACAAGCTCGTCCACCTAAAGCAACTCAATTTAATAACGGCAATGTATCTTACGAACTTCAAATTCGTTCGAATACAATCGTTTCAAGTTTGGGAAAATATAAATTATTATGTTCGTCAGATGTAGAACCAGAGTGTGTTCAATTCTCCGATGTCTTAACCACGTCAAAACGTGTCAGTAAGTTTTGTAGTATCATCGATTTATAACATAATGAAACATTTATGCCATAATAATCCATTTACACTGTAGTAAGTTTAGACTGATAACAGACAGATAAATAATGACAAAACAATCTATCAGTGGATTTTATACTAAATAATATTTATCTTATTTTGGAAATATTAATATTAAATATTTATAAATAAATAAATATGCATATATATATATATATATATATATATATAGGGAGGTTGGGTAACCCTCGGCGGGGGAACACGGAGGCGGAGATTGGGAAGGTTTAAGTATGGAAAAAGGGTGTTGTGGGTGAAGGATAAGGTGGAGGAGGTAAGGAGGGTGTGAGGAAAGTCGAAGAGAAGCTGAATAAATGGAGGTGAGGTTGAAGGTGAAGAGAGTCGAAGGAAATCTGGAGATGAAGTGGAGACGGAAAAGAGAGGTTAGGATGACAGAGGTTTTTGGGAGAGGGGGACGGAGAGAGGGGGGAATCAGAGGAGACCAGGGAGAAAAGGACGAGAAGGCTCAGCGTCCGGGCATGACGGAGTGGAGGTGACGGGGCGGTTGGGGTGGTGAGTAAAAGCGAAGGGAAGAGAGGAACCCAGGGAACCGGTTAGGCGGCATAGAATATAGAGATACCGTCGGAGAGGTAGGTGAAGGAGAAAGGTTGGTAGGATTGGGCGGTGAAGGGGATAGCGCGAGAGGCGAGAACGACAGGAAGGTTTAAGGCGGACTCGCAACGCGCGACTCGCGGCAGGGATCGATGGACGAGAGGTAATTTCGAGAGATCGATAGAAGGGATCGATAGAGACAAGTGAGCAGGAAAGGAAGGCTCGTGGTGGCAGTACGGCGGAAGAGTAGTGTGAAGGAGCTGACGATAGGAGAAGTTTAGAGGAGATACGTTGAGAGAGAATTGCTGCGGAAAGAGAGGAGGTAAAGGTCGAAGTGAAGGAGGCAAGCTGTAGTAGGAAAGAAGGAGATAGAGGGGCGCGAGAGGTAAGCGGAGTAGGGATAAAATTAGAGAAAAGTTTGTTATTTGTTGCGGATAATCCAGGATGGAATACGAGGGGAGAGCGATAGCGGAGGCGGTGGAAAAGATAGTGGAGGAGAAATTGAGGAAGATAGCGAAGGAGAAGAAAGAGGTTGGTAAAAGGAAGGAGGAGAGGTTAGAGGAGCTAAAGGAGAAAGTAAAGAAGATGTTGAAGGAGAAGAAAGAGGCAGGCAAAAGGAAGGAGAAGAGGAGGGAGGAGCTTGAGGAGAAAGTAAGAAGATTGGAGAGAAAGGTAGAAAGATTGGAGCTAAATGCAGGCAAAAGAAAGAGAAAGGACGAGGGGGAGAGTGAGACGGGGAAGAGAAAATGGTGGGCGGGGACAAGTGAAGGGAACGAGGACGAGCAAAGAAAAAGGAACGTAATTTTAAGGGTGGAGAAGGAAAAATGGGGAGGTAAGAGGTCGAACTGGGAGAAGGTAAAGGAGCTGTTCGCAGAAGGGCTTAAGGTGAGGGTGACGGTGAGGGAGGTGATTGTGGTGGGACAGAGGGAAATTTGGCTAACCATACTGGTGAAGTTGGGAGACGAAGAGTAAAAGTGGCAGGTGCTGGAAGCGAGAAGTAGGGCGGGGAATAAAGTAGGGGTGAAAATACACGAGGACAAGTCGGTGGAAAGGAGAGATAGGGAGAGAGAAGAGAGAGAAGAGAAAATAGAGGAGAGGTTACGTAGGAGTACAGGGAGATCGGAGGATGAGGAGATATCGAAGGAGATGGAGGATAAGCTGCTCGTCGAAGATAAGTCCAAAGAGGAGAAGGAGGAAGGAGGAAAGAGGGCCTGGGCTAAATAAGAGGAGGAGGAAGGGAGGGAAGTGAAGTCTGAGGGCGGAGACAAAGCGGAAGCGGAGAAGGAAAAAGAGGAAGAAGGCCACGGAGAGACGAAGCGTAGGAAGAGGAAGAGGAAAACGACCACAGGAAGCGGAAGCGGACGTGTAAGAAGAGGAGGTGGACTTCGGAGATTTGATCTATGTCTATGTTTATGTTTGGAAGTTAGAGTGAATGTTATGTAAATGTACGAGGTTTAGGAACGTTCCTCGTGATAAAAGAAAAACGCCTTGTAAACCCTAAGGGGATAGACAATAAATAATACAATACTATATATATATATATATATATATATATATATGCATATTTATTTATTTATAAAATAATCAAAATATAAAATATAATTCCTTTTTAACACTTTCTAAATATCTATTTCTTAGTCATAGAAGGTTACATCAAGACAAACTTTGCTACAATTTATAACAATAAATTAAACAAATCAATCGGTTGTGGGTCTCTGACGGATGGGGAGTATAAATTAGAGACTCACATAATAAACTTTAACGAAGAAATTTATCGTGACCTTAATTTAAGAAAAGGTAATAAAATGAAAATAACTGGTACAATACAAACTACAGGTAAAATATTTTTAATTATTATTGATAAAATTTATTTTATTTTAAAATTCAGTTTATATGATAAAAGCAACTTATTCTTATTTATAAATGACATTTTTTTCAAATATAATAAAATCAGTCATTATTTTATATTAAATAAATATTTATTACAATATTTAATTAAAATTGAATAAATAAATTTATTGTAAAAATTTTATAAAATTTTATTAAAATATAGGTAATATATTTAAAAAAATTAAAATTAAAAAATATTTTAACAGTATATACATTGTTTATACATATTTGTACATTTTCTTCTATTATTTATATAGAGTTGCATTATACAGAGTTTATTTATATGTAATTGCCAAATACGTACTACTTGAGCTATTTAAGCAATTTTTTATTATATGTCGCATTTGATACTGTTTTAAATACAAATCAAAGTTGAAAATTGTAACTTAATATTTTAGGTACTTATTACATGTTTAACCTTTTAGTAATAACAAATTAAATTTGTTATAAGATTTTTTGTAACATATTTTGCAAAGTGCATGATTTAGGAAACTGGTCACCTAAAGCCACGGTCTTACATACAGGTGTAGAAACTCAGGCCCCAATTTCGGTAGTGGGGACTGACTCACTTAATAAAGCAAATCTGTAGTTTCTTTTATAGCCACCAGAGTCGCTGCGATGTAGGAGTCATGTTATCGTTGACTACAGTTCGGGGTTAGGGTCACGTAAAACCGTAAGATAAACCGTGAAAAAATGTCGAAAAGGTGTGCCGTTCCGGAATGTGACACAAACAAAAAATTATGCAACAACAAATATAGTGTTTTTAATGTGCCGGCCGAAGAAAATTTGCGTGAAAAATGGGCAGCTGCAATTCCGGGCATTCAATATTTAAAGTCAAATCAGTATATATGCGAGAGACACTTTAGTGATGAATGCGTTGTGCGGAAGTGAGTGAAACATGATTCTGATGGAGAAATAATAGTTAAAGTAAGTATCTTGTTAAAATAATATTGTGTTACGTCCTGCGGATTTCACGATTTCCCTTTTTCGCGGGAATTCTTAAGCACTTAAGATATCCCTTAAGATAGGATAATAAACTGAGCACGGACGGTTATCGATCGGCGAGTGAGCTTTGATCTCCTCACATTCCTTTTTTTATACAACTATAATAGCTATTTGCCTAGCGACAAAGCGTCCTTCTAGAGTAAAGTATTGACAAACAGGGAATACGTAATCAGATTTTGTCTATCAACCTTGTCTGGCCCATAACTAAACCCGGCGACACGACGCGCCAAAACGAATCCCAGACAGAGTTGATGAAGATCTTTATTGCATCGAGCGAGCTTTCTAAAATTGCTCGTACGATGTTTCCGACAAACAGAGACAAAGCCTAGAACGTGCCTGTAAATACACGTGGCGGAAGTTCTGTTTGCCTTGTACCTATTATTAAGATTGAAAAGTATGCATCGTCTGTCGACATAAAAACAGGGTCGCGAGATAAATGAGGAACTCTAATAAAAGAGAAATCGGCGATAGCAGAAAAACAAATGCGTCACTGGAAGAACTGATGGGTTACACCCCCAATAGGACAGTGGGGGCCTTTCGAGGGGGCTCATCAATGGAAAACCGGAAAAATCGATAACCGTCTCTAGCTTTCTAAGATAGGCGAAAACTTAAAATTTACCTCTTGGGTGAGAAACATCTCACACAATAAAAAATCTCTTAAATAATAATTAGAAACATCCCGCCAACCAGAAATCCTTTAAACGAAAACCAGACACATTCCACACGAAATCCACCCATCCCATCCTTTGAACCTTCCTATATAAATCGCGACTTTACGCACTTGCACTCTCTTCCTATCCGGCACAAGACAGTTTAGTTCTGAGTCCGCATACTCATCCCAGTTTTCATTTACTATTATATCAAAGACAATTTTCTTTTCGCCAACCGAAGGAATCGCAAGTAAATTCTGTGCGCGCTAAGTGCCACGAACCATCCTCACTAGCGACTCGGCGAGACCTGCGGTCAGCACCAGCGCCCGACAGAAAGATATATATATTGTTACGCTTATCCGTGCGTCCGCTGCTCACTCACACACTCACTCGC
>NW_020224786.1:7332-14642 GCF_003070985.1 Temnothorax curvispinosus
CGCTTCGACTTGAAGCTATTCGAGCGAAGTTCACGTGGACGAAGTTCCGAAGTGGTTAATGTCCTTCAAAGAGACATGATCCGTGCGAATTAAAAATTTTCGCCCCAAAAGGTAATGGCGAAAAGATTTAAGAGAGTCGACAATCGCCAAAAGTTCGCGGCGAGTCACACAATAATTTCTTTCCGCCTTATTTAAAATACGACTGTAATAAGCGATTACTCTTTCTTTTCCCTCCTGTTCCTGAGAAAGGACCGCGCCAATCCCAACACCAGAAGCATCAGTGTCGACAATAAATTCTCCTTCCCCATCAGGAAAAGATAGAATTGGGGAAGATGATAATGCAAGTTTTAATTCTTCATAAGCCTTTTGACAATTTTCTTCCCAAACAAATTTAACTTTATTTTCCGTAAGAATAAATAAAGGCTTGGCTATTGAAGAAAATCCTCTAATAAATCTTCTATAATAGGAGCAGAACCCGAGAAAACTCCTCAATTGCTTCTTAGTGTGAGGGACAGGCCAGTCTCTCACTGCAGAGATCTTTTCAGGATCTGTTGCAACGCCCTCGGAAGAAATTACATGACCTAAATATTTTACATTTCTTTCAAAAAGGACACATTTTTTTGGATTGATTTTTAAATTAACATTACGTAAACGAAGAAAAACCTTTTTCAGATTCTCAACCATTTCGTTAAAATTCTTCCCGAAAATAATTACATCGTCCAGATAAACTAAACAAATCTTAAATAATAAACCATGAAGAACTTTTTCCATAAGACGTTGAAAAGTCGCGGGGGCGTTACATAATCCGAATGGCATCACAGTAAATTGCCAAAGACCATTACCGATAGAAAAGGCTTCTTTTCCCTATCCTCGGGATGTATTTTCACCTGCCAATATCCGCTTTTAAGATCGAGTGTAGAAAACCAAGTGTTACCTGCTAATTGGTCGAGGATATCGTCAATTCGTGGTAAAGGAAAGGAGTCTTTCATAGTAACATCATTCAATTTTCTATAATCCACGCAGAATCTAATCGATCCATCCTTCTTTTTTACTAATACTGCAGGAGAAATCCAGGGGCTTTGTGACGCTTCGATCACTCCTTGTTCCTTCATTTCCTCAATAATCTCATTGACTTCCTTTCTCATGTTAAAAGGGATTCTGCGTGGTACCTGTTTAATAGGGAGAGAATCTACAACGTTAATTACATGTCTAACTACATCACAATTTCCCGCAACAATTTTTTCAGAAAATACATCCCGATATTCACGAATGAATTCGACAAAAACATTTTGCTGATTATCGGAAAGATTCTTAGAATTTTTAGAAAGGAGCTCCTCCAAAAGGGGAGAGAACTCCTTAGAATCTTTCGTTTGGGCAATCCTTCGAATAACAGAAGGTACGCCGAAAAAAAGAATCGCAAACTCGACCGAAATCTGTCTTCCGGAGAAAATCCACCCCCAAAAGACAATCATCCGCAATGTCCGACACTAATATCGGAAGCTCGAATGAATTTTTACCGAGTTCAACCTTGGCGAGAATTTCGAAGTCAACCGTAACGTCTTCTCCCGTGGGATACTTGAATCTTCGACCGAATACCGGAAATCTCCGTTCCCCTTCACGAACGAATTTCCTATTTATTAAAGAAACATCGGAACCCGTATCTATTTTGAAAATGCATTCTTTATTATTAAGAAAACCAGTGTAACAATAATCTTGAAAAATCTTATGCACTCTATTAACAAGAAAACACCGTTTCGTCGGGGATTTATCCATGCAAGCTGATCTCTCCCCGCCGAGATCAACTAAACCACGTTTTCCTTTTTTTCCGGACACTCGTTACGGAAATGCCCTTGCCTCCCGCAAAGCCAACATTCCTTCGGCTTACTCTTAACAAATTTTCTCTTTTCTCCTTCTTTCACGTTCTCTTTCTCTTTCTGTTCACCTAAAGTAGGATTCGCTGTTTCACTAGTCCCCCCATTTTTATTGAAAAACTTTCCCCCTCTATTTCTTTCCCCAAAGCTTTCGCCCTGAATAGCCTTAACCGCCTTTGCCCTTTCCACCGCGATCTTTAATGAAGTGATCCCTTCCAATTGTAAAGTTCTCTTGACAAATCCATCAAACAAAGCAGAAACGAACTGTGAACAAGCAATCTTATCTCGCACGGCATAAGTGCATTCGGGATAGGCCAGGCGCGAGAGCCTTTCAAGATCGGAGCCCAGCGCTGCGTATTCCTCCCCGAATCTTTGTTTTCTATTCGTAAAAAGGGAGTAATAATTTTGCGAGAGGTGCCCCTCTCCGAAACGCAGCTCGAGCTTTTCAGTGAGCTCCGCGTAAGTGAGAGATTCGATTCCATCGGCGCACGATTCGAGAAGTGACCGCGCCTTCCCGCGCAGACACGAAGCCAACACGACCGCCTTTTCCGCCTCGGTCCACAAATTCGCGCGCGCGATTAAAAGAAATTGCGCTAAGAATTCGCGAAGCGGCGCCGTCCCATCAAACGTATCCGGCTTCAACTTCAAACCGCGCGGCGCTTCACTCGAACCTTCACACGCGACGCGCCCCGCACACGAGCCTACGCTCGCGCCCATCGCCCGCAGCGGCGCGACCGAATTTCCGCACGCGGCGCGCCCCGCACACGCGCCCTCACCCGCACCTATCTCACACGACGCCTCACTCAACATTACGCCGCGAGAAACATTATTGGAGGGACTCAGCTGGTAAACGGCGAGTTGCTCCTGGAGACGTGCCATTGCAGCATCGCGCTCCTTCAAGCGAGCCTCCATCTCACTGCGGAAAAGCTGTTGCTCTTGCTGCTCCAGCCGCCGCTCCTCGCGCAGATTTTGCAGCTCCAAGTGGACGGCTTCAAAAGCGCCCGTCCCCGCCACCGTCGCCCCCGCATCCTGCGAATGGGACGAGGCACCCGTCTCCGCTCCTGCCGACGCCGCGGCCTGCGAACGGGTCCTCGGCGGGGAGTGCATGGTCGCCATCCTGGTCGGAATACTGCGCTCGTCTAGAGTTCCCTGTTCGCTCGTTCGTCTTCGCTCGTCCGATCCCGGACGAGCCCCCAAAATGTTACGCTTATCCGTGCGTCCGCTGCTCACTCACACACTCACTCGCGAACGCGGCGCGTAATCCCGTTTCCAGGAATAAAGACTCTCTTTATGTTAGAAAGGAACTCGTTTAATAGGAACTCGTTTAATAGGAACTCGTTTAACAAAGAGCTCGGGTGGACACGTCCGAACGAATCGGAAACCCAGAGCGAAATCTCCCAGTCAATGTGTAATCAATAAATCAATAATTCCGTCGTTAAGGACCGCGCTTCGACTTGAAGCTATTCGAGCGAAGTTCACGTGGACGAAGTTCAGCGCGCAACGGGTGTCTCGGCACGGGCGCAACACTATATATGTATATATAAAATTTATATATATATCGGCTCTCCTTTTTATATATTTACGCGTTCGGGAAATCTCTCGGTTATAACTTTTCCATCCCCCTAACTCCTTTTGACTATTTTACTCCTATTACTTCCGAATTAGCCGATTTATCAGTGAATTCAGAATAATCTCTATTACTTCGAGTTAGCTGACTCGTTAGTGGACTCGAGGTATCTATTACTTTGAGTTAGCTGATTCGTCGGTGGACTCGAGGTATCTTTCCGTTGTCCCGGATTAGCCGATTTATCGGTAGATCCGGTATAATCTTTCACTATTACTTTGAGTTAGCCGACTCGTCGGTGGACTCGAGGTATCTATTACTTTGAGTTAGCTGACTCGTTGGTGGACTTGAAGTGTCTATTACTTTAAGTTAGCTGACTCGACGGTGGACTCGAGGTATTCTTCTGATCTCTTTAATCTCCAAAACCCGACTTCCCCGCAGTTGGCGGATTTTAATATCTAACAATCTGCTAACTTGTAGTGAATTCGGCCGGTTCCACCCGCAAGAAGTCGCGAAACGTCGCGAAACACGAAAGGCGTCGTCAAAACAAGCGGGCGCGAAGGGAGGTCGAAAACCAATGATCGGAATTCCCTCGGGAACAAGTCAACGCCGGTCCTCCGCGACTCGCCACTCCGCCGCCGCCTCCACCAGCTCTTCCGGAGGAACCATCCTCGCCGCCTCCTCCTAATCCGCCTTCTCGGCCTGTTTGTCGCGTGGCCCCTTATCGCGTCGTCCCCGTCATCCCCGATCCTGCCCGCCTGCTCGAACCTTCATATTCCCCGGTTCGCCCCGGGGAACTTCCCGATTCCCCCTCCTCCGCGGCTTCCAGAAGACCATCCCCGACCCAGTCGACCGCCTCGACCGTTGTAAACATCGAGGAAGTAGACAAACCCGAGGTGATAACCTTGGAATAATAATTATAAAATACATTTTATTTATTTTAATTCTCCGCCTCGATAGAGAATTTCATTAAATGTACCTACGCAAATCGTCCAGAATCCGCATAATGTACAGGGTGTATCAAGACGATACAGAGCGGTACGGCGGGTTGCCCATTCGAGCAGGCGCGCATGGTCGTTCACAATTGCGTTGACTTCGGTGCATCACCTATAATCACTCGCATATCTTTTTTACAATAAAATGGACTTTGTAACGCCCAAAGTTGCAATACAATTGTGACGGATTTCCGTAACAGTAACGTTAAAACAGAAGTCGAGATGACAATACAGGTTATGAAATAAATTTTATTAAGAAAACGAAAGACATCTTCTCTCTTACGAAAAAAGCTCGTACCATAGTCCATCATAATCATTATATATTATAATTTTATTATTTAAATTATTTTTTGCACACAATGTTTATGCACAGGACAAAAGTCAGCAATTAGTATATGTGTGCAAATTTAAATTATAAGTCGGCTAATAAATTTCATTCAATGTAAGTTTAAATAATAGCAGAAATCACCATTAACAAATCTTACAATATTCATTTTGTTTAATTAATAAATAATTTATCATTAAATTGATAATCAATTTAATATATCAATACTAATGAGCATTATATAATTCTTTATATAAATGATGCTGCTGCATTTTAAAAATCTTAATCTTAATCTCATAAACAAGAGGTTTATTAGTATAAAATATACATTTTAAATATGATGCTAATAAATAGTTTATATAAGGCAAATTATCATAAGTTTAATGAATACTTTTCACTAATAAATTCCTTGTAGATTTAAATGAGATTCAGTAGCATTATTTACATAAAGATGCTTATCAGCATCAGTATATTGAATTAATTATTAATGTTAATGCTGAAATATTAATAATTTGAAATAAATGTTGTTAGACATAAAATCCGCTGATAATCGTTTTTATCGTTATAAATAACGATGGAAATGGTTATCAACGGATCTCGTGCCTAATAACATTTATTTCAGATTATTAATATATATATTATATATTGTCACGTCTTTTTCACTCCCGGAGCGGTCCGGGCCGCGTGACGGATCAAAAGGAGAAGGAGAGAAGGACGATAGGCCTCTCCAGCAGTTCTCTCGCACCCCCGACACTCCACTAACCGAGTTTTATTGTTGGGCGCTAGACGCGTGAATTCGCGTCCGCGAAATCGCGAGAAACTAAAGAGAGAGACGCAAGGCGAAATAAGTCGGTGTGCGAGGAATCGGCTAGCTCGACCTAATAGCAGGGCGCGCCCTCAGAAAAGATTTCTAATAACAAGACAAAAAATATTCTTGACATGTTTAATCTCATCCCAACCTAAAGTAGTATAAAAATAAAACAATATTGAGATTAAATCAATAATTCCTATTCTCTTCTCTCGAATAAAATAAGATTGATTTAATATCTTGAGACAAGAATATATAAATTTAAGCTTATATATTCTTGCGTTTAGACGTTTTAAAGACCCTGCACGTTTTAACAATGTGCAGGGTCTCTCAGACCCAGGTGAGATAACTGAGGGTTAATTTAGTAAACGCGCGGAAGGTGTCGTTGATGAGCAAGATAATACTGGTAGAAAACTAAACTTACAAATACTTCGAAATCATAGCAGTCACGCAGATAATAATAGTAGAGTATTAAACTAACAAATAATATAGAATAAAAACTATGAGGAAGTAATGTGCAAGTTTCTACTTGCACACTTAAAAACTATGAGGAAACAATGTGCAAGTTTCTACTTGCACACTTTTTTATTATTTTAAAATATCATTTTTTGAAGTCTCAATTATTGAGACTTGAGATGTTCTAATTGTCCCCCTTAGAAAGAGATGAATAGTGAGTGTTCGAGAGCGCGCGGTAGCGCGAGATAGCGCGCGGTAGAGGACGACCACAAGAGAAACGGAGAGGAACAGTGCAGCCGACGGCAGCGATCGAGCACGAGCAGCGGTCGCAGCAACGTCAACTACCGACCATCACAGATTATAGGGTGTTAGCGCAGCCGATGCTCAAGAGGCCAAAGGTGCAAAGTGAACCGAAGCAGCCCAAGGACGGCGTTACGAAGGAACGACGGGGCAGTTTGGCAGAGGGAACAGTCGCGGAGCGAGCGTAGGGCGTGCGCGAATTTTTGTGACAGAGAAACTATAAAAAAAATATATATATAACGAGCGAACAATATAGTAATAGACTTTAGATATAGATTATAGTAATGGACTTTAGATATAGATTAAGTGGATGAGAGATTCACGAATAAAATAACCGATGAAGGGAAAAAGGTTTCGAATTACAGGATTGCGGGGCGAGAGCGACGATCGATGTATGACGAGCGGCGTGCGTGCGATTAGGCATAGAAATTAAGTTTCGCGGTACAAGCCGATTCGATTGGGAGACGGAACCATAGGAAAAAAGACTTTGAGATTAAAAAACCTTTTACCCGACAAAATACACAGTAATGTATCCTCATTTTCCTCACCATTCTTTTCCACAGGCAACGGAGAAAGGGGGGAAAAGAACGAAACGAGTTCGATAAGATGAGACGCGATTACATCAATGGATAAGTATAAGCAAATAGATTCACGCGAATAAATCAATAGCTGACAAATGGATTAAAAGCTCGGAAGCTCGATTCAAAGAAAACATATTAATTGACCGAACAACGCGAAATAGGAAAATCGGGGTAAGTTGACAATACGGCATTGACAAAATATAGTTGTACGAGTAAGATTACGCGATATTACATTGAGATCCACGATAATAAGGGTAGTTTGGCAATTTTTCCGAGGCCGGGGCAAAACCGTCAATGAAACGTAAATTTACTTCGAGACACATAGGAACACGTGTACGTTCAGTTCAAACTTTTGGGAAAATCTGGGGCGAAACCGTCACCCGTACAAAATGCGAGAAAACGCGTTATCC
>NW_020224787.1:0-2371 GCF_003070985.1 Temnothorax curvispinosus
AGAGAATCGGGGATAAATCACACGACACGACAATTCCGGCACGCAGCGTTCGAAGCACGACGCGAGATAAATGAATGCGCACATTCGCGATTCGCGAGTCCAGACATGGCAGGACGAGCGACTATCACCCGCGAATGTCACAGCGAAACTGCACATCGTTCATGCAATTGCCGTTTACATACCTTCGCGTACCTCGACGTCTCGAGTAAGCGATTCGCGCGACACGTTATTCATTCCGACAGACACCTCTTATACAATCGTAAATTGTTGAACACACACGGCGCGTACTCGCGTAGCAATTATTCCCGCGGCCTGCGAAACGAGGAAGCAGGCATGCCAATCGCTGAAACGAGTGCGTTCCGAAAACAGCACGAAGCACGGTGACGTCGGTGACGAGCGCGCGCGGAACACAATCACTTCCTACCCGTGCGAAATTCCTCGGGAGAATGATAGCTGAGTCACTCACGTATAGGTAACAGTACTCCGAGCGTTGACGGAAGCAAGTGGCAAGTCCGCTCATTGTCAAAAGCAATGCCGAAAACACGCCGATTTTCGAGAGACGCAGTTTTCAAGTTCAACGGTCGCGCCGCTAGTACGGGTTGATGCGGACTGCGCGGTGCCTACACTGCTACTACGTCACCGTACCGTATCGATCCGCCGCGCCGGCCGCGGCGGCGCAGAGCGGCGGGACGTGATTGGCCAGATCCGGAGGCTCGACTCAACGCGCTCCACCTCTCGCCCGAGTCGCGTTTCTTGCTTACGTTTCGATTTATATTTTGAATATATATGTGAATCGCGCAGAAAGACACTCAATAAATAGCTTGAACGCTTCGATAAATAGCTCTCGTTAAGCGCGGGAATTAATCATTTGAGTGATTAAAGAGAACGATCGCGCGTTTATGGCGTTCTCACTTTAATTTGCTTGTCGCGGATCGCGAACGATCGCGAACGAGGGAGCGAGCTTGCTTCAAAGATGTATGAACGTCGAGAAACAAGTTCAAATGTGCGTCCACAAATATATAATTCCGTTTTTTGCTAAAGAACAGGCACGTAATTCGCTCGTTCACGTAATTCGTCGTAAATGTTTCAAATTTATTTGCCCGTTTGTTGCTTTATTCCTCATAATCTCTATTTTACAGAAAATTTACGTTAAATTGTATCTTTTTTATTTACTGATCGCGCATACTAGGTATAAAAAACGTTACTTGAAAATAAAGATACTTGAAAATTATAAAACGTTCTCTGTTGCTTGTTCCCCAAATATTATTCGTTTTGCTTAGAAAATTTTCCATAAACGAACCTATTGCTTCGTATTTCGTGCTCTGATCTTGCAGATTTATTAACAATAAAAAGAAAGAACGTTGTCAATTCGATCGTAGCGCTTTGAAATGGAATTATTGTTACGAAATTATTTTTTTTTTATAGCCAATACACTTTACGTTACAAATTCATAGCTGATAGAATTTAACATTAACTATAGACGAAGCGCGTGCCATTTATTCTCGACTATTATAAATATATTTTTAATAACAGGTATCAAATTTAATCTTTACATTTATTTGACATTACGCATCAGGATAATTTGAATAAAATCAATCGTAATAACCTCTGTCATTTAGTGAGTTGTCAAAACATGATTCTCGCACTGACAATTAACTCTCGCAGTAACGAATTGAGCCAAGCGAGAGAACCAATCAACATCGCGGAAAAGCGGCGACAATAAAACTTCAAAAATAAAAAAAACAGAACAAAACCAAAACGGAAGCGCGTGCAATTTATCCCTGAGAATTCCGGGATCGGTAAATGTAAAATGTTTCCATTTGTTAGCGATATTTCTCGTGATTTATGTAATTGATCGAAAAAGAAAAAAAAAACGAAACGCGATGGACGTCAGGCTCGTCTCCTCGGCGGAAGTAGCGCCTGTCGTCTCGAACAATGCGCCTCAAAATTTGGAGTCCAGAAATTGGAAAATTCGCAAATGTCACTTGGAGAAACGCGACGACACGCGGAATGAAGCAGGCACGCAAGACGTTATCGGGAATATTCCCGCAATTTATATCGATACGTCGGACGAGGACGACGTGTCTGAAGGATTGTCGGGCGACGTCGAGCGAACGAAGACTCAACTTTCGCCCGCGACAGATCTAGGATCATCCGCCGTCGACTGTGGAAAAGAATTCGCGTATTGTATTCCCTGTTATAAATCTTGAAATTTTGAAAGAAATATTTCGAGGACAGAGAATCCAATAAAGCAGGTCTTTGCGTTTCGTAATATAAAGAGATAACAAGACATTGAATTAATTAAAAATTAATATTTTAGATCAATCGCAATTCAAAAAAGATCTTTCAGAGTTTGGCTCAGATTGACAAT
>NW_020224788.1:0-1602 GCF_003070985.1 Temnothorax curvispinosus
TTGTCAAATCCTGTTTCCGGTTTTACATATTGCTGTTACGATCCTGCTTATAAACTATTTGAACAATACATATATTGTGGATTTTACATTTAAATTATTTACTCTTTTCTTTCTCCATTTCTAATCTTATTTCTTTTAAATCTTTCATCCATCCATACCCTGCTCCATCGTCACTCAGCATATCATCCATTCTTTCCTTCCAACTCTCTACTTTTTCACATCTCATACTTACATGTCGCAAATCTTCGTTTTCTTTCCCGCATAATCTACATTTTCTCCATTCCTCATTCATCCAATACATATTCCCTCTTATCTCATTTCCACACCTCATTCTCGCTATTAGGCTTATCTTTTCCTTCCCTTTTCTGACCCCATCTATGATATATCTAGACAGCCATCCTATTTTGATCTTTATAATCCTTACATGCTTTTGAGTTTTCGATTTTTTCCGCTCTCTCCTGCATATCCACTTCTGTCTCTTGACACCATGCATTCAATGCCTTCATCTCCTATCCTTATCAGTTCTTCCTCACTCATTCCGCATCTCTGTATGTACTCTCTTCTCTCTTTACTTTCTGTCGACCAATTTTGTATATCTTCTCTGCTTTCTTCCTCCTTTCTTTCCTTCCAGCATTCTCTTAGAATTACGTTTCCATATATATAATATCCATATAAATGTAACATTTATTTTATTATTTAAAGCATTTTATTTGAAATATAAAGAATATATAGGGCACGCAGATTTCGAATATTTTGTCCTTTTTCAACAAAGATATCATCGTCCTGTTAGTATCCTTCCGAATTCTGAGTATATGTTTAAGGGTACAAGGTTTTTAGTACGTTCATATATCCATAACTTTATTTCCAAACGATTTAGAAGGTCTAATTGTCCTAATCGACATGCTGTATCACGTTCCCATCTTTTTACGCTGAGTGCTTCTTTACTAGATCGTTCCGCAACAGCCTCTAAAGCAATGTATGTCAATTCCTTGATGTTCTTGTTCTGTACGGTACTGTTCTTGTTTCTCAATGCTCTCAGTAGTTCCATTATGCCTGTTTCGATGAGTTTTGCAGTAACATCTTCCACGTTTCTTATCATACTTAGCACAAATATAACACCCATTTCTTGTATGTTATTGCTTGGATTGGTGAGTAAAGAGCGTAGGAATTCCAGCCAGAAATTCGAGTCGAGAACTTTCTTGCAAGCCTCTTTGTTGGCCACCGTCAGCTTCACTGGAGCTGCAGCTGCTGCAAACTTAAAATCTTTATTCTCGTCCTTGTACAATAACATAAGATACTCAACTCGAGAATTATCCTGCTCGAAATACTAAATAGCGACTTCACGGCTTAATATCAAAATGTTTATAAGATTTGCGGACGCCAATCTCAAAAGATAATCTCCCTTGTACCTAAAGCCTTCAATCTTCTGAAATACTCCTTCTTTGAATATATGTTCTCGCATGCTGCGGTTGACTTTAGCTAGATTGCACAAAGCTGTTAGAGTCTGGCAATTCTTATTAACGGAACACTCTGGGTTCAGAAAATTTACGATGGATTGAACAAACTCCGTGAGTAGTTGACCGGGAAATATAACCTCAGGAC
>NW_020224789.1:0-1722 GCF_003070985.1 Temnothorax curvispinosus
GCTGTGTGAGGCAAGCGTATGGCATTTATTGTTAAAATGAGACAAATACATAAACGCGAAAGTAAAAACGAGACGTGTAGTGACGCCGCGGCGCTTTTGAAGTTGCCGCGCGGCGCGCGGGAAACGCGGAAAGCGCCTCCGCCATATTGATGACGTATAACCTTCTCCTTCCATGTCCATTTCCAGAAAGCGGCTGACACGGAACGGATCGGCTCCGGAACGAGCGACGTCGCGACTCATTCAATTGGTAAGTATAACACATATTAATCTTGCATGCATTATATTCACTGCGGTATCTATCGCGTAACATAGATTTAGTGCTCGGGTATTGATATTTCTTAAAAATACGTATTCCGCGATACTTGTCCGGCCGAAGGTGCGTCGCACGAGCAATCGCGAAAGTGACGATCGTATTTTCGAGTGTCGTGCCGCAAATATCGCGGATATTTGCCAATAATATTAATACGCTATTCGCTAGAATGCAAAAGAACAATTGGAGTAATAAGCGAGTTAGTAAATATTTGATTTCTCAAAGTTCGGAAAAATCATGATCGCGAACTTAAGTTGGCTACGGAACGCGTAGCGACGCCGCGGCGCTTTTGACGCGTGAAGTTGCCGCGCGGAAACGAAGCGCCTCCGCCATATTGATGACGTACTCCCTTCCCTTTCATTTCCAGAGAGTGGCGGACACGAAACGGATCGGCTCCGGACCGAGTGGCGTCGCGAATCATTTAATTGGTAAGTTTGACACATATTGATCTTGCATGTAGTATTCACTGTGGTATCTATCGCGTAGTATAGATTCGACGCGACGCTCGGGTATTATAATGATTCTTGAAAATACGTATTCTCTCCGCGATACACACACACACACTTGTTCGGCAGCAAGACGTGTTGCGAGGGTAATCGCGAAAGCGATCATATTTTCGAATGTCGCGAATATCGAGGACGCGCCGCGACGCCGCGACGCTTTCGGTACAAGAAATTGCCGAACAGGAGACGATGAAGCGCCTTCGTCATATTAATTACGTTCTCTTTTTATTTTCAGAACGCAACGAATACGAGACGGATCGGCTCCGAAACGAGTGGCATCGCAACTTATTTAATTGGTAAGTATATACATATATATATATATATATATATATATATATATATATATATATATATATTGGTATATATATTATATGTATATTTTTTTAACATGTGTATATATTATAAAGTGATCTGAAAACGACACTGCGCAAATAAATATTTATTTCCATCAGTAACAATTATTAATAAAAGATTATAGATTATTAAATGCTTATCTCGCGATCTGATACATTTGGTCTTCGCTTCCTTAATTTTGGCTCTTCTTTTTTTCCGTATTGTTATTTCTTCGTGGCACTCACATCTGTTTTCTAAAACAATGAAAGTATCATACAAGATATGGCAAACCTACGCGAAAAAGCAATATTGCTTGCTTGCTTACACACCACTTTATTAAGTATTTAATTTAGGACGAATATATGGGGAAGAGGTTAAAAGAAATACATGCTTAAAATAAAAATAAAAAAATTACTTTTACACACAAGTTTTATTCGTAATTTCAATACATTTTTAATCAAAGAATAACATCTTAATGATAATGCATTTTTTAGATATCAACTTGTATAAAATTTGATAAGAAAAAATTGAATCCTGATATAATATATACTATTATAAATTTTAATTATTTAGAAA
>NW_020224790.1:0-6574 GCF_003070985.1 Temnothorax curvispinosus
TTTCAAATCTTGGACAGGATGGTGAGGATAAATATCTGGCGGAATGTTTGGCTGAAATTAGAAAAGTAAAAAGGATGTAACAAGAATTTAAATAATAAAAAAACAACAAGGAAATAAAGAATTAAAGTATCAAGAAATCAAATTATTTGTAATTACAAAACTTTACAACTTAATTTATAAGTTCAACATTCCATGGAACTTGATAGAAAGAATATTTTACAGAAAATCATGTATGTATTATTACAATATCAGTATACTCACTGGCTCGAGTATAATGCCAAGATCAGGATGTACAAACTCATAACGATCAAACATCACAAGTGGCCCTCTGGGTGTTTCCAATTTGTAAAACAGAAAGTGCTTTACTTTTCTGCATATTAACCATACCTGTTCCATGAAAGGCTTAGCCAATGGTAGTGGATCATTGAATCTGTTTGCTAATCGCAACCACAAAGCTATAATAAACAGAGATAAAAGATTAACATACAAACTTGAATTATTAAAAATAAAGCCCTGAATCAGTAAGATATACACTTAAAAACAGTAATTAACGTAACAATTCTGCAAAATTAAATAAAAAGTCGATAAATTATTATAACAATCTATGTAATATTTTATATATTAGAATGATATAAAACTAAGGTGAAATTACCTTGTAAAGTAATACCATCTAACCCTTCTAAAGCAACCTCGTCCATGACTGATTCCACTAAATTAGACGGAGATGAGGCCATGCTTCATTAATAACGTTAACAATGCTGCACATAAATGTAATAAATCAGTAATAAATAAAATAGCTGTTTTCAAAACAGCTATCAAAACACGTGGCTTTGTCAGGTCAGAGAGAAACTCTGCTCTGGATCATGGTATAAATACATATACTGACATATACCATGCTCTGGATCTGTTTTGTTATTTCTGTTCCTTGTAGGTACAGGACTTTACACTTCCTGCACTTGAAGTGGAAAATAGAAAAGAAAAAGAAAACAGATAAAAAAGTACAAGAAGTCAAAAAGTTTAGCTACAAAAAAAAACAAATCTCAAAATTACGTGGGGAATATTAGAGTTTTTTTTTGTAGAATTTTTATAATGGAACTTTAACTTTTTGCTAAACTTTTTACAATTTCTTTTCTCTTTTTTCTTCAAACACCTAATTTACCCATTTTATTTAATTTTATTTAATTCTTTTTTAAGTGTAATCAACGCAGCTCAACGCAACAGTGCAGCATAAAGTCATAATTTCGTGCGAGCGAAGAAAAACTGGCATATTTTGCTTGAATTTAGCAATAACCTCGATTGTTGCAAAACGACGGACGATTCGTTCCGCTGGCCCCGGTCGCGCCTGTTATCCCGTTATCTCGTATGTACGTTCCTGATCGGGGATGAGTTTCTAACCTAAATTATCGTGCGCGCTACTTGGTCGGAGACACGCTACACGATAGGTGTAGTTGGTTCAGATTCTTATCATTGCAAGGTTTTACGTCATCTCGACGAAGCGATTACTTGGATTACATTTTACGGTGTCTGCTTTCGTCGTGAAGAAATAATCGTAAAAATATTGCAGAGAGAGTTTATGGTGAGATTCGCGAGGACACTCGACAATGACGAACAGCTGGCGAGGCACGAATGTGCCAGCAAGTTCGAAGGTAAATTCTTAAACGTTCAGTTTTACGAATACTTTCGTATTCGACACGTCAATTTTCAATTCCAAGTAAAATTTTGTGTATGTTCGTAAATACTTGAGCAACATTTTTTTGCATGCCATATATGGAAACATAATTATCAACAGCAATCAACTGAATAGATCTTGAGAATTATTCCACTTTCTTCCATCGTTGGTTGATAAACTGATGTCCTTGATACATTTTGTTTGCCTGTTTTGCAGGATCTGGAACATAACGAGTTTATGAAACGTATAAGAAAGTCATTATATTACTCCAAGTTGCCAGTGATTAACTGCTTGAGTTTACCGGTTACAGGTCAGTATAATGTTGGATTGTAAACTGAAATAATTAAATCCCGATGATACGTGAAGTTAATTTGTTATCCTTTATCTATATTAATAAAACATTATTTGCCAGTCACAAATATTCATCTGATAAAAATCAAAGAGATTCGCAATATAACACTTTAATGTGCCGCTTAACAAGAAAGTCTATATTATTAAATACTCCTTATATCTTTAATATCTTCTGAGAGAATAATTTTTTGTTACCTAATTACAAATCTCTCTTTAGAAAAGAAAAATTTAAAAAGCAAAGAACTCGGGAATAATTTTCTATGCTTGTCTTTAGTTTTATTCAGCTATATTTATATCTGATAGTGTTGTTTTTGTGATTACTTTAAGTAGCATCCTATTTAAAATATCACAATTTTACTTTCTTAAGAATGACAGACATTCAAATTAAGACAACAGATAAACGCTTTATATTTTTTATACATACAACTTGATGTTAATAAAACACGATTCATGAATTGATCTTTTTTGTATTTTCAGAATTGGCAGCCGAACTTTTTACGGAGGTAAAGAGTGGCCATACGTTGGAAAAACTTGATGTCGAGGAGGCAAGCAGGATATCTAGAAATGCGTGTGTTTCCCCTTGCTCGCTTGTGTTGGCCTTGCTATATATTGAGAGATTAAAGAACTGCAATCCGGAATATCTTCATCAAGTAGCGCCTTCCGAGCTATTCTTGGTTTCTTTGGTAATTGATCGTTTTGGTACATCAGTAATTGTAACACTTTTAAGTGCATCATTTATAAGTGCATTTTTTATCAATAATTCTTAGATGGTGGCCAGTAAATTTCTGCACGATGATGGTGAAGAAGATGAGGTTTTCAACAAGGAGTGGGCAAATTCAGGACAAGTGACTATATCTCGAATGAATAAATTGGAAAAGGATTTTCTTGCTGCAATCGTAAGCAATGCATCTTTTATCATTATTCTTTTTAATTACAAAACTTACATTATCTCAGTTTGTCATTTAATTATCAATTGACAACTTGTCATTTGTTAAAAAGTGATCATTTTTTATGCCGCAGGACTGGACGGTATTGGTGCAGCACCAAGATTTTTGGGAAAGGTTGCAACAATTGGAAAAAAACGTGGCGTATCGAGAAGTGCACAAGCGAAGATGGTGCACGTATACAGAATTGAGCTGTCTGATGAATTCCGTTCAATTGATTAGAATCGCACAAACCCTAATAAGTGTCTCTTCGATCTGCCTGGCGACTTACGCCGCCGGATTGGCGACTCTCCTGGGATCCACTCTGGTCGCCAATTTTATCGTGCAAAGTTGCTTACCCACGGCATCGTCTAGTTCGCGGCAACCGACGAATCTGTCCATGAATCTCGCAACGGATCGTAATCTCATATCAACCGACCTACCTGATTCGTTGATAAATACGCGATCCCAGGAGATCAACGACGACGGTCTTCCGATTTCCGGTTCCGAGAACGTTGTCGGTTATTCTGCAACCGCGGAAATCGACAATGACGACGAAGATACAGGCAGTTGGAAATGGTGGCTAAACTCGACAATGACTTGGCTGCCCGAGTACTGTAACTTAGAGAGCAACGTCGAGGTTGTAAATTCTACCAACAAATTATGCGTTACCAATGTCGACTTCTCGTTCAATGCAACGCAAGCTATGGACATAAAAAAGATGGAGAAAACAGGGAAAAGGGAGGATTTCGCTCCGGAGGACTATCGCCGCAACGTAAATTGGAAGGAAATACTGGATACAACCTTAAACTGGCTGGTAGAACAAAACCGGAAACGATCGCATTACGAAAGTGTTTTTCAATCACCTGAATTACAAATTTATTAGCTTGCTGATAAAAACTTGCCTGTTACACAACCTTTTTTTCAGAGGATATATATTTACATATAAACAAACCTATATTTTTTGTACTAACTTTTTGCAATGTAACGTTCGATACTAACAAATCTGATTTTCTCAATAAATATCTGATGTCGCATGCTACGATGTTGTTTTATAGTTCTGAAGATGATTACATGCTAAGCGAACGAATAACGAGCAGTCTCTTTGGAAGACTGATATTAAAACAAGTTTGTATTCTAGTTTAATCTCTGAGGTCACACGTACATGCTTCTTTTTTAATTGCTTACTTAAATAGCACTGGATTAAAGCTTCGTTAAATACAGTAGGTTAAAAACCTATTTCAGCCGTTAAAAAAACAATTTGTTACGCATAAACTTCGTTCTATACACAGTTCTCTATATTATACATTCTATACATTTATATATTAAATACTTTGTAATATCTTTGAATCGTGTTATTTGCGATAATTGAACATTAAAATTATAAAAGTTTATAGACATTTGTAAAACAAAACGCTTTGTGGGATACTTGTGGGGCTTGTTCTACATGTTAATTAAATTAATTCGTTGTTCAGTCATTTTTTTAAGACAATTCAGCTACCGTTGCGGAAGAGTGCGGCTAATCCTATAGGCGTCATGCCAAGAATGCATCCAATCGTAACACCGATAACCCGACCCTATATTGAAGGAAAAAAAGATGATCTTGAATAATTTTGCTAAAGAAATTTATGATTTTTAATTATCCTAGAATCTTTTTTGCGTAATATTCAATAATAAAATAAATATATTACAGTAAAATAAAATCTAATAAGGCAACATATCGTACCACATTCGCGGCTATCCGTGTCCTAGGTAGTCTCAGTTGTGCTAGAGTTAACTTGGGCGCTTCGATGCCGATTTTCTGGACAAACATCTCAACATAATGCACCGAGCCGATTCCGATGACATCGGACACCGTGTTACCCAGCGCTGCCGCTGCCATGGTGGAGATCGGAAACCTTTGGTTCAATATCAACTCGATTTGATCGCCCTGAAACATCAATCTTAAAAGTCGGCACGCAGTGGACAATGGAAGCCTGTAAGATACGTACAGCAACGATCATGATGAAGTTGTCAAGAAAACCAAACCCGACGAACGGAATTGCATTCGCGATCGCGACTGCAAAAATACAATAATCGTCTCAGATTATTCATTTGCACTTTTAACCGGAAATCTAAATTGAAATCTAAATTATACGTATGTGAAACTTCTACGTATATTTTGTCTGCTTAGAAGTTTGTTAAACTAAAATCTATATAACTTGCAATAATAAATTTTATAATATAAAACAGTATAGTACTTAATTTTTATGTCTTGCGAATAGCAAATAGGAGATGGATAAAATAGAAGCGCGACCGATTGCTTGCTCGCGAGTATATAGACGGCTTTTTGATATGGAAAGCAATGCATACCTAATACCAGGTCTTTTGTGGTTGGTTCTGCAACGTGTTCAACTGTAACAACAAAAGATTCGATCTAAATCCACAAGTTAATCTTGTTTAACTGCTACACAATAGCTCAATGAAACTAGCAAATACTATATGCAGTATAAAGTAAATTTTTTTCATTGTTCATGAACACCGAAATTGTATATTTTATGTGATGTATTTTTTAACAAATTTTAATTAAAAAAGGAATCTTAAGAAAATTCAAGCAAAGGGAAAAATTTGTCATACGAGAAAAACGAAAAAGTTCCATGATTAAAGAATATGTTTAACAAATTTTTGCAAAAAATAATCATTTTATGTAGAACAATTCTACACAATTTAGGATGAAAAATAATCCGAATAATTACTTCAAGAACAAAATTTACCGGAAATACTGCGAAAAAAAATGTGAGGCGATAAGTCCATAATTGAAAAATGTATTTGATTAAAAAAGTCAATAAAAACTAATTTTTATGATGGAAAAAAAGTTTTTCAAAAACGAGAGAACCGTAAAAATGTGTCCAAAGTATTACCTAACTGTGGCACTGTGGTTGACCATGAAACATCCGAAAAGTTGTGTCAGAATAGAAGCAGGCAAGAGAGTTAGTGTAATTAGAAAGAGACAGAGAGAAACTGAGGGTAAGAGAGAAAGAGAGAAATCGAGAAAAAACGAGAAACTTACAGAATAACATCCATGGAGATCGCATTGCAGGAAAAAGATTCCATTATATCCAATGATACCATTAAATAACAGTCGAGGAGGGTTAATTTTATTTTACGAGATCTATAGGTAATAAATCTAAGTTAATGTTCATAATGCTTCGTGAATGTAACAAACTATTACATTTGCATTAAAGATATTTCAGTCGGCCTGTGCTTTTTTTTTATAGTATCGGTGATCCAACAAATGCACGACTTATATGATTCAGATGATAAGAACAGCAATGTCCATACCATACTTGTTGTCTAACCAATCGTCTGGCATAGGGCAATAGGTTCCTGTAGGATCCACCTCGCCCAATGACGGTATATTGGTAGGTCTACCAAACTTGCTCCTCCATCGGATAGCTGCCAGTTGACCTGACGTAAAAAGGCAAAAGTCCAAGAATTTATTATTGATTTATTTATACACGTATAACGCTGCATATACAAAAAATCCATATCTTTTCCCCAGCAATCCTGGTGAAAAAATTACTCATATTTTAGATTTATGAACAATTCTGAAAAAATATTTAAAATTTCTCAGATACTTTTAGAAATAATT
>NW_020224791.1:0-1335 GCF_003070985.1 Temnothorax curvispinosus
AAAGGTTAGGAGAAGTTTTGAGAAATCGGGATTATCTGAGAGAAACAAATTATGATGTAAACATCTTAGCACAAGTGGTGTCGAATAACGAGGGTTTACTAACAGATGAGCAGTTCGCTGTCTATCGGCAGGTCCTTAGCAGTATTGAATTAAGTGCTGGTCAGGTCTTTTTTCTAGATGCTCCAGGTGGTACTGGAAAAACTTTTCTCATTAATTTACTTTTGGCAAAAGTAAGAAGTGATTGTGGCATTGCCTTGGCTGTTGCATCCTCTGGCATTGCTGCTACGCTGTTAGAGGGAGGCAAGACTGCTCACGCTGCTTTTAAGCTGCCCCTCAATCTAAACTATGTAGAAACACCCTTGTGCAATATTTCAAAACAAAGCAACATGGCCCAAGTGTTGCGGGACTGTAAGCTCATTGTTTGGGATGAGAGCACCATGGCACATAAAGGGGGTTTTGAAGCATTGAGTACAACCTTAAAAGATATTAGGGGTAACGATGGAGTGATGGGGGGAGTCACTGTGCTGCTGGCTGGAAACTTCCGACAGACTTTGCCTGTAGTGCAAAGGGGAACTCGAGCTGATGAGGTTAAAGCATGCATTAAGGCATCATATTTATGGTCTCTTATCTGTAAACTCTCTCTCAAAAAGAATATGAGGGTATATTTGAAAGGTGATGTCTCCGCGGGGCAATTCTCGAAAATTCTACTTGAAATAGGGGATGGAAAATATCCCGAGTCTGAGGGAAAGGTGATTATTCCAGAAGATTTAGGCTTAGTAGTGACAACCTTAGCTAACCTTATTGACAAAATATACCCTGATATTGTTGATATCAAAAAGAAATCTATGGACTGGTTGTGTGAGCGTGCAATTTTGACTCCTAAGAACGATAAAGCTGGTGTTATTAATGACACTCTACTTAAATCATTAGACGAGATAGAAATGGAGTACAGATCTGTAGACTCGGTGGTACAAACAGATGACGCTGTCAATTACCCCGTGGAGTTCCTAAATAGTTTGAACCCTCCTGGTTTACCCACTCACAAGCTTCGACTTAAAGTGGGGGCTCCAGTGATGTTGCTGCGAAACCTCAATCCACCAAAACGAAGCGCGGGCCGAAAAGCTGATTGGCGGGGGAATAGCTTTGAGGCCCGCGCGAAGCGCGGGCCGAAAAGCTAGTATATATATATAGTAAGAGATGACTATTGTATATTGTATTATTGATGTTCTGTATGTTGTTGGGTATACTGTGCTTGTCATACCCATGTGTGTTTCGTCGATGCATTGGCGGCGTGCGCAAAGAGCGGAAAAATTACGTTTAAGTTTAAACGCTTAT
>NW_020224792.1:0-1254 GCF_003070985.1 Temnothorax curvispinosus
AACAATTACCCGACAACTCATGCTGACAGTTATTGTGTTTGAATCGACTTTTCCTAAAACTTTTCCTACGATTTCACTTGACATCTTTAATCCTTTTAACGTTAATATCCTTCGCGATTCTATAAGTTTTCTATATTTAAGAATTTTAGGATTTCTGACTTTGGGAGCTAAAAGAAACGAAGGAGAAAAGAAAATCCGATCAAGAGATCGAGGAAAGAAATTGTTTAGGAAGGCGAACTTTGACTGGTTCACAGGATCTGTATTGCGTTATATAATATAATGTCGATTAAGTTAAGCGGCGAGTTACCGCGGGGGCAAAGGAAAGGCAAAGGTTCGCGATCGATGCGTTTCCGTCGCGCGCGTGCTGCCAATTGTCAACCAGCTGCTCAGCTGCATGGTGGAGGCATTGCGTAAGCGTGCGTAAGCGTTTAGATCGGTTGATAAATCCAGTTCTCGATAAAGTTGCGCGTTACAATGCGCGCTCGCTATATTGAAGAAGCTGCGAAAGTCCGGGAACGCGAAATTGTACCGCTTATCGCACAGTCGCGGAAGCATGCCGGCTAAAGTTCGTCGTCGTGATCGAACTTTAGCCGTTTCGATTCGGCAACCCTATTACTGCTTTCGATTATTTCTTTATTTCAGCTGTTCTTGCTCGTTTGTATATAAATTTTGGGATAACAGAATTTAAATATTTTGACGGAAATAATTTGGTTTTTATTAGAAAATTTTGTAATGTTTGTTGCAATTTAAAAAGTTGAAAATTGAAGCTAAAATACGATCGATACTTGAGTAATTTGCCTTTGAGATTAATAATGTCAACGCGATTCGTTGCAGTTAATTAAACGTTTAAGATTATTCTCAAGCCATCGAGATGTCTTTCTCTCTCTTTCTCTCTTTCTCCTTTATCTCTAGTAAGAGGAAGTAGTGCAGCTTTTTGAACGACGTCTCAATTTCTTTCGCAAAGTAAATCGCGACAACGGCGTCTTTTGCTGCAACATACCGAAAAGAAAAATCCAATGTCGTTGCATGAATTTAATACAGAAATTATAAAGTTTGTTTTGTAACTTCTGCGTTTGACGGATGGGAGGAGACAGACAAAGTTATTTTCTTCTACAGAGAAATGCCCCGGGTAGCGAGCTATCGTTATTTTGACGTCAATATTCGGCTATAATTGGTCGGTTATGTCATATACATGGATTAAGTGACGTATGTTTAACGTCATGTTTTAATACGTCACAAAAACTTTGTAAAATG
>NW_020224793.1:0-7387 GCF_003070985.1 Temnothorax curvispinosus
TATCGTAGATTTGTTAAGAATGCCGCCGTTACTTAAGCGCCTCTTAAGGCGATGCTGGAGTGACGGCCGAACTTGATCAGCGTCGATAAAGAAGGCCGGCGAACTCTACGCGCGAATTACAGCGCCTTTTACCTTCACGGTGGTAGGAATTGGAATCAAAATTGTCGATGTCGAAGCGTCGGCGATCAGCTGACTCGATGGTGGGGCGAGACTCGATGGTGAGGCGAGCGCGCAGCGGTTTTCGGCTCGTGTCCGGTCTTCGTGTCCGAACGTCCGGGCCCTATATAATATGTGTGTACTCACACGCGCGCGCTCACACATATTCTAATATATACTACATACTACGTTTACGCGAGCGTTACTTCTGTAGTAACTTACGATAATTTCTTCGCGTAAACGGGATTTTGTAGTAACTTACGATAATTTACTCCGCGTAAACGAGTGAATTATCGTAAGTTACTACAAAAGTAACGCTCGCGTAAACATATACTACGTTTACGCGAGCGTTACTTCTGTAGTAACTTATTCAAACTATTACAACTTACGATAATTTTCTCCGCGTAAACGGGGGTCTCTAGCCGAGATAAGTTACTAAAGAAGTATAACGCTCCGCGTAAACATAGCAATAGCCATATAGGTACATACAATACAGAAATGTAGTTTGGTATACAAGTACCAAATGCTATCCCGAGGTAATGTACCTCTCAAGCGTTTTCGAGAAATCGCGATTTGAAATTTAGCACGCAATATTAGTACCGCTGCAGTAAAAGGTTTGTCAAGTAACGTCGGTAGCTTGGTGGACTAGGTGCTACGCTACGAGTCTGCAGGTCGCGTGTTCGCGCCCACTCTGTCTATTATTTTTGTCACACTTTTTTTTACTGTTACAAATAAAAATATGTACAATGTATAACAATACGCAGACAAATTCTTTATATCATTGAACGTTTTTTGTTTTTGTCTTGAATAAAAATAACAGTATACAATAAGTATATATATGTATCATCTAGGCGGCCAAATATGAAACATGGGAATAAGGTATGCATATGTTTATTGTTTTCTGTATGTATAGGTGTACAAACAGATAGGTACAATGATATAAAAGCAATTATTCGTGAAATAAACTGCATGTGCACCGTTCGTCCTCTATGCATTCGTATTATCGTTAGAATTTTAGTGCAATATAGCCGCCACTTTTTTTCGTAAATTTTAATGTTAGAAGACATAAAACGTAAAAACCTAAGAAAAGAAGTAATGGCTATATTGGACTAAAATTTCAACGACAATTCAAATGCATACAGGACGTTATTATAATTGTACATGCAGTTTATTTCACGAGTAATTGCGTTTATTATTGTACCTACCTATTTACATACCTATACATACAGAAAACAATAAACATATGCATAACTTATTTATCTCTTTCATATTTCGACACCTAGATGATACATATATATATGCAGAGTGTCCCATCGCCCCAGGCAAAAATCTAAAAAAATATAGAAGATGCAGAAAAATGTTTCAGATAAAAAGTTGTGTGGTTTGAAGGGGGACATCAAATGAGCTGATTTTGGGTCCAGTGCCCACTTTGGACCCAATAAGACTCAAGTCTTGATTTTCTTTAATAAAAATCCTATTTTTTATTGTGTCATTTTTTTCGAACAATTTTCGTCTAAAACATTGTTTTATTTGCCTAATATTTTTGGAGATATTCCCAAAAATTTGGTAACTTTTTCAATATTTAGCTTATGATATCTCGATAATTGGTAGTCAGAGGGAAAAGTAATACAGGACACTTTTTTTACTTGATTTGGCATCAAGAATATGCTGTTGCAATAGTATCACAACTTTTGTAAAATCTTGAGTATACATCTCTATGAAGTTTTCATGTATACACAAATGTTTACAAAAATTGGCGTACTGTTGCAACAGCATATATTTTTTAGACCAAATGAAGTAAAAACGTTCTTTTCGGAGGGAAAAGTACCATTTTTCCCTCCGACTAACAATTATCGAGATATTGTAAGCTAAATATTGCAAAAGTTACCCAGTTTTCCTTGAATATCTAAAAAAATATTAGGCAAATAAAAAAATGTTTCAGACAAAAGTTGTTCAAATTAATTTGTAGAAAAAAATGACATAATAAAAAATTGAGGTTTACATTACAGACAATCAAGTTAGGTATTATTGGGTCCTATAAGTGAGCGCCGGACCCAAAATTCTCATTTCATGTCCCCCTTCAAACCATATGCTATAAATTGTATAGCTGAAAAATTTTTCTTCTACAATTTTTTATATTTTTGCATGGAGTTACTGGAACTCCCTGTCTACTTATATGTGCACTATTACTTTTTTTAACGATAAAGACAAAAAAACGTTCTATGATATAAAGAATTTGTCTCCGTATTGTTATAGATCCTACACATTTTTATTTGTAACAGTAAAAAAAGGATAGTAAAAAAGATAATAAAGTAGGCGAACACGCGACCTGCAGACTCGTGGCGCGGCGCCTAGTCCGCTGAGCCACCGACGTTGCTTGATGAACCTTTTACAGCAACAATAGTAATGTAGCGTGCTAAATTTTAAACCGCGATTTCTCGAAAACGGTGGTGCATCAACTTTGAGAGCATTTGGTATAATACTTCTATACCAATACTACATTCCTGCAAAAGTTCGGCAAAATTAGTGACTCGGAGAGTACGTGCTTCCGAGGATAGACGTATGGTCACTTACAAAAAGGTTGCAACAGTAGGATATTCACAGCAGTACTGAAAATTTATAATGTACGTGATATAAACTATACATTTTTAGTACTGCAGTGAATATCGGACTATTGCGACCTTTTTGTAAGTAACCATACAGCGTTTTATGAAAATTGTACGTATGATATATGCCTGTAGCATTTTCATATAACACAATCAGTTCACAACAAATGCCTTTGATAATTTGTTTTTACTAGTCAGTTCATAAACAACGATTGTGGCCTTGATTGTGGCATTATTTGTACTATCCAGCCCACGATAAACGCCTCTGGCAATAAATTAAATATTGTCAGTTGACGATGAACGCCTTTGACAGTAAATAAAATATAGCTAGCCCACGATAAATACCTCTGGCAGTAAATAAAAAGTAGCCAGCCCACGATTACGCCTCTAGCAGTAAGTAAAAAATAGCCAGCCCACGATAAACGCCTCTGACAATTTTGACAATATGGAATGAGCCCCTCCATCGCCCATTTCTGTGAAACGCAACCAAATATTTTTTATCGTTTCTCCAT
Source organism: Temnothorax curvispinosus (assembly GCF_003070985.1). Taxonomy (NCBI): domain Eukaryota; kingdom Metazoa; phylum Arthropoda; class Insecta; order Hymenoptera; family Formicidae; genus Temnothorax; species Temnothorax curvispinosus. The sequence goes on from NW_020224793.1 coordinate 3,275, forward strand.
TCCCGTTTGCCTACGAGATAGGCAAACTGTTTTTTTTTGTTAAACCGTAATTCCATAAATACATATAAAATACATGTATAAAGTTGTGCACTTTTCTTTTTTCTAACAGTTTTATCACACATGCTTTCTGGAGTGTGCAATTTCCATATGAAAGCATAATTACAATATTCTTTGAAATAATATAATTCAAAGAACATTTACTCTCTCGGAAAAGGCAACAGTTCACGGTTTTCTACGATAGTGACAAAGTGTCGTCTCATAGATTCAACATCATTGGAATATGTTTCTTTGCAAGGATTTCTGCCTAAGACTACATCCGTTGCAAAAGCCGCAGCAAATATTCCACAAGACGTAACATCCGGTTGGCTTTGAACTTTTTCAAAGCTTATGTCGGTAGGTACTACTTGTGGAAAACGAGCGCTTATATATTCTTTTTCTATTGATGACATTCTACTGTATGTACAGCCCGGTATGCTGTCATATACGTAAAGTTTAATTCCATCAAAAAAGATACAACGCCAGTGACCAGTACATTTGCCTCCTATTATTTGTACACTTTTGCTACAAGTAGCTATAATTAATTGTTGATACTGTAGGTAATGTACGCTTTGTGTTTCGAAACAAGAAGTTTCTGTCACAACGCGTAAGAATAAATCCAATGAATCGTCATCTAATTGACTGTTTTGAGGCAAGACATTTTCTTTCACCGAAGAAAGAGATATATTACGACCATCAATGACGCTTCTGCGACTTGCCATCTCATCAGCTGTCGGAATATAGTCAGTTATATGACTGACTATAATACAGTCATCAGAGTCATCTTCCTCTATCACAGCAGTAGGAACAGTAGCACTGGTCTCTATTGAAATATTATTATGTTTCAATAGCTTATTGTTAATCGTTTTATTTTTATCTTCAAATGCTTTCGTTACATGTTGTCGCTTAGTGTTACTTACACTTCTGGACAACTTCTTTTTTGCCTCTATTACAGATTGTGGTTCTCTGATAGACATATGTCTATTATGCCGACTGTCCACAATTTCTGGAAGCATGCAGTCAAAATAAAAACGTTTTAACAAAGGCAACATTTTATTTTGCCAAAAATCGTTGTCTCTTTTAACAAGGACTTTTTTTATGCTATTCGGCGTCCATAAAGCAAAAATGCAAAAATCGCGCTGTGTAATGTTCAGTTGACCCTGTACTTGATAAAAGTACCGATGATTTCGGTTCATTTCGTTCGAATTTGTTGCATCAAAAATACCTTTCAAGTTAGGCTTTGTACGAATAGCTTCCTCCGCTGTTAATTTTTCAGCGGAAAAAGGACATTTGATCTCCACTATAACATCTTCATCGAGAAGCCCATCAGGAGAAGCACCCAAGAATGGATTGTCACGATCAATAAACAATCCGCATGGTTTTATATCTTTTTTTAATAGTGCGGATAAATCTTGTTTTGCCGTTTCCTCCATGTCGCGACCATATTTCATGGCTGCAGTATCGATGAACGGAGGAAACAAGATATTCTTTACAGTCACTGCACAAGGCGTTGTATCTCTCTTACGACATACCAGTCCAAAATTCGATGCTGTCAACATTATTTTTCGCAGTGACAACCATAAATCGCAATCTCTTTGCTTTCTGGTCTGGCGTTCAATTTCTTGCCAGTTTTTCCCATTTTCGATTAATTTTTGTAAATGCTTTTGCTTATATTGTTCGAATATGTCAGGGGAGAGGTCTGGCTGTTGACATTGAAGTCCGTAATAACCATCTGTTCCTACGTTTTTTTTAAATTTTTTTGGTTTTCCCTCTATTTTGCGAGATTCTCTGGTTCGAGCTGTTTTTATTTGTCGTCGCTTTTCCAGATTCTCGATAATAGGAGAAACATCGTTACATGCGCTTTTATGGATTTCTGTGAGGACTTGTTGCGTGTTGTGTTGAATAACAGCTGACATAATCCTGGTATTATACGAACCTCGCGCACCATAAAAAACGCGCTTTCCGCCAATTTCTTTGCAGACTATCGAGTGAAACAATTCTGCAAAATTGTTTGTCACATTGAGCAACAAACTGGTGGAATGAGCGCTTAAATATTTGATTGCAGTCTCTATTTTGGGGTAAAGACCGTACGTTTCCAGATCTGGAACATAATTTGTCTCATCTGTATCACCGATGTTCTCACATGTACGACCACGTTCCGCACATAGCTTGTGTTCCCCAAACATATGGCTAGGAATATTTAATATATCTTCTCGTAATTCATTAGCTGAACAATGCAGAGGCTGCTTCTCTTGCCTTCTAGATTCAGCTAATTGTACTATTTCCTTTCTCATTGGTGCCATTTTGCTTTGCACAATTTTTCGTGACTTTACGAAACCACGTTGTCTACGGAACTGTGGATTAGTTGTCTCTGCGACTATTTTTAATTTTTTGTTTAAATTTCTAAGCAAATGATTAGTGCATTCTACTTTTTGCACTGTTACCATTTGCTCTTGATATGGATTACTATTTAAGATGGCCTGATACACGTTGCTATCGCCATTGGCAATGAGTGTTCTATACATCAATCCATGCATTTCAATGCTAGATTTAAATCCTTCTACAATACTATCACTTTTCATGCGTGTAGAGCTAACGTTACGGTCAAAATTTTTGTAGCATGTATGAGACTTTGCCACGAGACCTTTTCGTTCCGCCATATGACATATCGTGCAAAATTTGTTGCGAATGCCAACGAAGAGGATTTTCCTAGTGTGATAACCAACAATAGCTGCAACACCGGAAAGTGAATCGTAGGCAGTGCCATACGACCTCTTCGCCCAACTGCCATCCGCTACAACGGTAATGTACGGAAAACCGTTAATAATTTCATTTCTTTCTATAGCCAACTTTTTTTCTTCTACGCCTGCTATTTTCATATTTTTTAAGGCTACTTTTTCAAATTCCTCGAGTACTTTGTCTCGATGTGCGATATATGTTTTCTCGGACATACACGGTATATTTGCAGCTGCAAACATTTCTTCCATTTGGGAATAACCGATCCCAGTACTGATGGTTCCAGCTGTGATAGCCGTGTTGATGTTCATACTATCTGTGGGATGTGACCAACAGTTTGCTGTATAATTGCATACATTGCATTTAAAGACAAACTGCGTCTTAAACCCACGGCGTACGGAATCTATAAGTTTCCAGTTTTTAAATTGGCAATCAACTCCTCGCCAATGATTTTCAAATGTTCGATGCATTTCTTCAAGAAAGAAAGACATATTTACAATGCTATCACCTAGAGGCTTATGCTGTTGGATATGATCAGTATCTACAGAGCCTGTCTTTTCGATGACAAGAGTATAATCATCTAAGTCATCCTCACAATTCGGCCAGATACATTCGGCGTCAATATCATTTGATAGCTTAGTGCTTTCTTCAGCAGCCAATGCTTTCAAATTGATACATTCGTCGCTAGTATCATTAGATAGCTTTGTGCTTTCTTCAGGCTCATGCTGTTGGATACGATTTGTATCCAGAAGACTTGTGTTATCGATGACAAGAGTATTGTCATCTTCGCATTTTTGTTCATGCTCATACATACCTTCGTTATTTATTAGCACGGGTTCCAGGCACTGTACATCTTGGATACTGACTTTCGAATCCATCGTGCCAGGCAGTAATTCGACTGCTTCCGGACAACTGATGGATTCGTCGCCAGTATCCAATATTTGTATGCCATTTTCCTTTGCCAATGCTTTCAATTTTCGCCTCCTGCAAAAAAGTTAAAATATTAATAAAAGTTATGTTAAAACGTAGTTTGGCAATTTTTCATAAGATATATATTTACCATACAAATGTCACAATCTCCAAATATATTTATAAAAACAAGAGTTTAAGCAGACCTTTGGTTATTGTATAATAAAAATGAACTACATACGTCTTTTATAAGATTTCTTAAAACTAGCTAACCCACGATGTACGCCTCTGGTATTTTCTTAAAACTAGTCAGCCCACGATGTACGCCTCTGGTATTTTCTTAAAACTAGGCCAGCCCACGATGTACGCCTCTGGTATTGTCTTGAAACTAGCCAGCCCACGATGTACGCCTCTGGTATTTTCTTAAAACTA
>NW_020224793.1:7397-7632 GCF_003070985.1 Temnothorax curvispinosus
TACGCCTCTGGTATTTTCAAGTAGTCAGCACACGATTCGCCTCTGATGCTAACTACTAACTACGATATATATATTGTCCATTTTTAATATGAAAATAAGCAAAGATATGCAATCGTAACTTTCAGAGCATTATTTATGATATGAATATGTTAGAAACATTTTGTAGGTATAATATTATCTTACAATAAAACTTTAACAATAAACGGGGTTCCAAAAGCCCCGGACGATCAAAGAT
>NW_020224794.1:0-19250 GCF_003070985.1 Temnothorax curvispinosus
AGCGCGCGAGCGGATCGCGAGAAGACACTCTCGGCGGAATGATGTACTGCGCGCGCGGTTTTCCTCGATCTCGGAAGAGGATGATTCCTCGATCGCGGAATCATCCTCTCTCGGAATCTTTTATGAGCGTTAAACACTCGTTCAGCGAGCGGCGATCATGTCAGATTCTCCGCGCTGATGAGGCGTGTAACCGGGGGGTGATTAACTCATACCCTTCTATCAGAATCCCCGTCTGAGAATTATGCCGGATTAGCGTGTATCCGATCGCTTGGAAGCGGAACTTCCGCCATTCGCAACCGTTTGCATTTTTAGTGTCGATTTGCTTCGTTAGAGAAGCGACGTGCTTTGCAATGTGCTTCATTCTCATATGCATTCACGTGTATCGTTATACTGAAATTATATTATTTGGCGTACGTATGGCGCGCGCGAAAATTGTTCCTCGTGGGACGCCAAGTACGAGTTAGTTCCGCGCCAGCTCGAGGAACAATACTCGGTCAGGCTGGTTCTAATTACGGCTTCTGTAACCGTGGTTTCCTCATTCTCATTGCAGATGGGCTCGTTTGCGATCGGGACGGCGGTAGCAGCCACGGCCGCGAGCCTGATATTCACGGCACTTTTGGCGAGCGGCGACGCCGCGTTGGGTAAGTATTTTCTAAAATTAGTCGAGGCTCTCTCGCCATCAGGTTCTAGTGGGAATTGTTGAATAGAATTCTAAAAGAGCCTTCCGATTGCTGTCGTGTAATGGCGTACTACTGGAAGATGGCACTCAGTAGAGGCAAAATTGCTTCCACGTTTCAGCCAGGACGGCGTTCGAGAAGCTGACCGACTACGATTACCGCGGCACTACCTATTACAGCGTGAGGAATCTGTCGTTGTACGAGTGCCAAGGATGGTGCAGGGAGGAGGCGGAATGTCAGGCCGCCGCGTTCTCGTTCGTCGTGAATCCCTTGGCGCCGATGCAGGACACTCTCTGCCAGCTGCAGAACGAAACGGCCGCCACGAATCCGGCCGCGCAGCCCCAAAGGGCCGCCAATATGTACTACATGACGAAACTGCAGATAAGATCCGGTGAGAAAGAGAGAGAGAGAGAGAGAGAGAGAGAGAGAGCGCAGGCACATCGCTGTGCATTTAAAACCTAAATTTGTTTCGCACCTTGAATGTTTTCTAGATTAAGAAACGCACTGCTTAGGTCAATGCCCCTTTAATGTGGTCCAGTACCCAGGAAGCGGTGGATGAAAGCGTGGTAAACGGAAAGAGAAAAATGTCAAATGAAAAAATATTTTACGCAAGACTGAGATTTTTACGATGGGAAAAGGCCGCGCTACGATATTTATGTGCATAGCAAAATAACACGAAGGATAGACCGTGAAACACGATAATCTAACTTGAGTTTAAAACTCAAAGCGAGCAGGCTTTCGGCAAAGCCGAGTCGGTATAGATGTAGCCGCTTTCACAAAGCGAATGCTATAACTGGCAGAATTTCATCGAACAGAGAAAAGGGTCTGCCCAGACAAACAATACGACTGTTAAGTGTGCGACTAGTGAGAAGACTTAAGGCCCCCGCACAATGAAAAATATAAGGAACAGATATTAGCGATTAGGACTAAGGTATCAGGAATAAAACTAGATACACAATAAAAAACACAGGCAATAGATTTTTAACCTATTGGAACCCGTGTATCAATGCTACACTAGCTTTATTCCAGATTCTTTGATTCTAATCGCTAATATATGTTCCTTGTTCCTTATATTTTTCATTGTGGGACCCTTAAAAACATAGGGAATTTGATGGAAGCATAAACATCATGTATCTTCACAAATGAAGATACGTTTAAGTCAGGCGTATCTAATGTAGGAAATATTATTATATTGTTTGTAATATATTCGAAAACAGTGAAAATCAATTAGATTACAAAATTTTTAATTACTTTTACGTTTAATAATTTAAAATTATTTATTGATATTTTCATAATAAAAGAGAATAAATAATATGATATAATAATATAATAATAATATAATAAAATAATATAATATAACATGATAGATATCGATATACGTATAGTACGTATACTAAAGTAAAAGTGATAGTGAAGGAATATCTTTTGTGGGAAGTAGGGGAAAGTGGCCGAATGCGTACCACTTAAGTTATTTTTTATTATATTTCCCATTTGGTAGTGATTTGTACGCAAATAAACGTTGGAAATCGTAGCTTGAGGTTCCACAGACATCTGTTATTACATGTTTAACTTTTTACCAATAACAAATTAATTTGTTATAAGTTTTTTTGTAACATTTTTTTGTTTTTTTTGTAACCAATTGCCTAAAATCGTATCTGTGGGTCTTTTAAATCACCTCCTTGAAAGTATTGAATTTATGAATAAAAATAATTAAAAATATAAGATTAATAAAAAGAATCATTAACCATGATACCTATTTTATTAATAATTTATCAAAAAAAGATCAAGTACTTAATAATTAATAAATAACAATAACGAAAAGGTAAGGACGTCACTGTCGTGTTAACATAATCTAAATTTATCTAAATTTATCTAAAATTATCTAAATTTATCTAAACTCATGTAACCTAGAGATGTGTATACAGCATGATATAGGAAATTTTGTGGTAATACAATATAGGAAACTTGATAGATTTTATAAAAATATCGATTTAATCTTTATATTAAATAATTGCAAATAAATATATCCATACGAAGAATGTAAAATGTTCTACAATAAATCACCTTTTATATAAATATAAAAATTTATAATAAAATTGCATGATTACATTATTATTATTATCAGTTACATAAATTGATTAAAAATTAACATCAGTTGTACTTGAATTTTTAAAACGTGTCGTTAGCACGCACAAAACAAGATGTAACCTGTTAAATTTTTACCTATATAGATATATTATTCATTTCTCTCATTTATTTCATGTTTTTGTTATTATGTTGCTTATATTAAGTAATAATATAAAATAATGATGAGGTACGATTTAGGCGACCAGTACGCATTCGACAACTCTCCCCTAACTAAAGATGTGCGAATCAAGAATTTTTATGTCGAATCGAATCAAATCGATAAAATTTCACTCGAATCGAAGCGAATAGAATGATTTTGAATCAAATCGTTGGAATATAATTTTCAGTTAACAGTATAATTATTATTATTATAGATTGCATTTTTTAACCTTCCGTCAGGCGCGCGTGTGTAATAGGTATTTTGTACACGCGCGGCGATTCTGGAGGGAAAGGGAATTCATGGAAACTTCCAATTTGAGTCGCGGCTTCCCGAGCTATTCCTTCAGCATCTAGTAAGCTTTAAAATATTGTAAACTTTCACCGCATAATATTTATTTTACAATAATATCTCTTATTCTTTCAAATTTTCAATCTCATTCCACGCAATATTTTGTACAGGGCGCACCCGCCGGAAGATTAACATGTGGCTAATAGGAGAATATTTTAATGTGGAAAAATAATATTGATTTACATAATATAAATTCTTTTTAAAGCAAAAAACATATTTAATTGTTTAATATAAAACTAACAAAATATATTTTATTTAATGTCGCGGCAAATTAAAAAAATTAGGCAAAAAGTCATGGATAAATTATTATAATACTCTAATGTATTATCTAATAACATTATTTAATTACATATTTAAATATAAATTAAAATAAAATAGTAAATAATACAGTTTATTTTATTGTTGTCAATACTCATAGCTTATTATTTTTTACGCATATTCAAACTTTTACTTACAACTTAATAGGATTACAGCGATGTCAAAAATTAAAAATAATGCGCCTATTAGCATGATCTTACTTTTCCTTATTAACGGAAAATGTTATTTTATATAATTGACAATATATATAATTCGTATTCGATCCATCTAGATTTGAAATTTTCGAATAGTTCGGATTTGAATCATAGAAATTTGAATTCGAATAGTTCGCATATCTTTAGAAGTGACACATTTTAAAGTAAATTTTACTTTAAAACATAATATTATCGCATTTATTATAATAGTTATTATAGAAAAGCAAATATTTTAGGATCAGATTTAAGCTAAATTTTGGTACTTTAATGTTGACATTTTTTTTTTCGAAGGAAAATGCGCACAAAATGCTTCTCATAGGTGGTCAGGTAGCCGGTTTTGTCCTTTGTCAATTTTTCGACCCTCGTTTTCGCGCAAAATAACTTTTACGTTTCAGTATAGTACTCCTTGGATGCTGACAAGAAAAATCTTTAGTTGAATCGACCTCTTATATTCGTAATGCTGCGCACCCATGGAACTATGCCGAATGCATTTAAACAGAAAACCTGCCACAAACTACCTGCAAGAATCACAAAAGCTATATACCTGCATGAATCGCAGGAGGCTTGAGGATTCCCGAAAGTTTCAAAGTAGAACTCTAATATTAGTTTAAGCCTGTTTAGCGTATGCCGGAATTCGTTATTTACGGAGGTATTTCATCAATTTGGAGTATGGAAGGATTTTAAAGAATCTTGTTATTTTTGCGAAATTCATTATGATCAGTTTTTGTGGACATACGAAATTTAATCGCATTGAACGTTTATGATATCCAAAGGAAATAGATTTCCGGTCATTTCTTTTGGAAAAAGCTGTTTGTGCAAATATGCAGGCATTGGTATTTGTAATAAGAAAAATGGCCTATTTGTTTAATTAATCTGTCACACATAGTACAATTTCTCTACAATATTTTTCTATAAACTTCCGTAGCTGCATATTTTTAACAAGCAATATTTTCGTGAAATTCTTCAACACCTCAAATATCGACAGTGCCAGATTTTATTCAGTATTTTAGCGTACGAGGATCTTCCGTTAAAATAACAGGCCCCGAGCGGGAATTTCCGGAGGAAAATTCCCGCACTTGAAGAAATTGCGTGCTGTCTATTTAACGAGTAGGGCGATTTTCTTGGCGAGTTGTTCCGCGTCGTAAGGCGCTTAGTTGTTCGTCATAAAACTCGCTCGCTACTTGCTTCGACTTGCGAGGAGGACGAATGAAAATTTCGAAAGAGAACGAGCTTTGTTTCACTGATCGTTGCAAACCGGTTGGTTACAATTACTGTGCAGAATTTTACATAAACAGTTGTAAAGCTAACCGAGCGTAATACCAGTACGTTCCATAAATTCATTATAGACTTGATATTGACGCCGAGCCCCGAGCGTTTTCTCTGATATTGGCGCACAACATAAATCTGAAACTTTTATAATTCAAGTAACTCTCTGATTTTTTTATTTAAGACAATCCTTTAAATCAGATAACACTGTTCAACAAAAGAAAATGCACAAGAACGAAATTAGCTTTTTGAATGCTGATTATGTTCCTGTTTACTAAATTGTTTTATCATGTCACAATTCTGAGATTTTTTCAGTTAAAAAAGTTGCAAAAAAGGTTTTTTTTAAGTAAAATTTGGCAGATTAAAACTACGATATATAATTAAAAATGGTCAAATTTTTACTTTTGATATTCGTCATATTGGTTCCGTCATTTTTAATTTGTCAACTTTGACATTAGATTAATATTCAGCTGAAAACCTTTAAGTTTGAATAACATAATTTAAAAATATTTTATAGATCCTTAAAATTGTCTATGTAAGTCGCAATTTTGACTAATAGACTCTATACATGTTAATCATCAATATCTTTTTAACCATAAGTGACACAATAAATCCTTTTAAGGGCATAAAGTAACAACATGTTTAATTTTGATTGCAATAGGCTATATGTTAATAATCAATATCTTTTTAACCATAATCGACACAATAAATTTCTTTTTAGGGCGGAAAGTCCTAACAACATACTTAATTTTGACTGTAATAACACTTCTTTATAAAATATCGTATTATAATATATCAAAATACACTAAAATAAAATCCTTTTTGCAATTTTAACTGCAAATTTTTCAAAATTGTGACGTGATATAGCAATTTGGCAAACGAGATTGTATTCAGCGTCCAAAGAGCTATAAGAAATGATTATTCTCGTTCTTGTGCTCGAAAAAAAGTAATTTGTTGAACGGTGTAACATATCATGTAGAATATCAGCAAATATTTCATATAACCGATTAATAAAATAGATAATCGTTGACTTATTAAGTTGACGAAGTTTCGTTCAGAACGAGCGATTTGTCAGTGGCGTCAGGAATTTGCTGGTGATGATTCATCCGTAAAGTAGTCACGTGTCGCAGCGGTTCGTTGGCACCGCTTCCGCCATCGGCGGCTCCTCAGCTAGCGCCGCCGGTTTTGAGGGCGGAACAAAAGAAATTGGAACGTCGAACGGGCCGAAATACATTCCGGGCCTACGAGCCAAAAAGCGTAGCTACGTGCGTCATCGTCGACATCAGATGCCAAGTTGCCAAGTCACATGCCAGCATCTTATGATTTTTCTGCGCAGAATCTTTAGTGCTGGGCTCTTGACAGTTCCCGCCTCTTGTTGATGATATATACTCCGGAAGTCTTGATAAGCTTTTTATCATTTCAAGGAAGAAAGCAATAAAGAGCAAATCGTTAGCAACGTTATCTTTAGTAACGTTAGTTAATGGTTTAAATTTTTTCTTAGTATATTCTTAGTATTAGTCCCCGAATGCAAACTATAAATTTATTTGGATTATTAATCCAGGATTAGGCTCATGATTTTCCCGGTTTTTATTCGGAGATTTCATGAATGTAGTTTTTTTTTCCTTTAGTTTTCGTCTTTTGTGGAGAAAATTGAAGAAAAACGCTGGTTTTAACTTGAATATTATCTATTTATCACAGAAAACCGTAAATTATAAATACCAATTAGAACATTTATATAACTATGAATGTACAAGCGCGTTTGTAAGATCTGCGGCCAGACTGCGCAGATTGTATCATATAAGTGTTACGAGAATGCATACATAACGCAAAAGAGAAGTAAAATTATCTCTATAGATATATATTATTTCAGAGAACGTTTGTCTGCGACCGTGGGCTTTCGAGCGCATCCCGAACAAGATGATTCGCGGCTTGGACAACGCATTAATTTACACATCCACGAAGGAGGCTTGTCTCGCGGCTTGCTTAAACGAGCATCGCTTTACCTGCCGTTCCGTGGAGTACAATTACGTGACGCTCCAGTGTCACCTGGGCGATTCAGATCGCCGAACGACAGGTCAATACGTTCAATTCGTGGACGCGCAAGGAGTAGATTACTTCGAGAACTTATGCCTGAAAGGTAAAACAGTCTTGAAGTTGAACGTTAGAAAAATAATTATAAATATTTACGTAGAAAGAAAATAAAAGTTGTGTGTTTAATCGGGCGCTGACAGGAAAGGAGGCCTGTAAGGCTCAAAGGATCTTCCAAATGCCCAGAATCGGCGTGGCGGACGACAAGGTTGCGCAATACGCGGGCCTGCACTATTACACCGATAAGGAGCTGCAGGTTCAGAGCGAGTCCGCTTGCAGATTAGCCTGCGAAATTGAGAACGAGTTCCTTTGCAGATCCTTCCTTTATCGCGGCGCGCCGCAGGGGTCGGCTTATAATTGTCAGCTCTTCCATTTGGACCACTGGACTCTCCCGGACGGACCGTCGACGTATCTTAATGCGGAGAGGCCCTTGATCGATAATGGAGAACGAGTCGGCACCTATTTCGAGAATTTCTGCGAAAGTAAGGGATGTCGGTTATGGCTGCATTCCGATATTCACTGTCAGTACTGCAAATCTATATTTTATATCACGTATACTATAGATTTTCAGTACTGAAAATTGCTGACGGTGAATATCGGAATACAGCCTATAAAAGAGCCTAAATGTGTATGCGTGATATATTAGTTACACGGTTATTTTAGAGGGTACCGGGCCAATATCGGACCCATTGCCGGTCGTTTTCGAGACCACGGAAGATTCTACGATAAACAATCTCACCCGAAACGACATTAATTGCGACAAGACGGGAACTTGCTACGACGGTACGGAATTAATACCTTAATAATACCATAATGCCGTATAATAATATAAATTATGTATTAATCTTAATAATTAATATTACAGTATCGGTTGACTGCAAGGACACTCGTATTGCCGTTCAAGTTCGTACAAACAAGCCTTTCAACGGGCGTATCTACGCTCTCGGACGATCTGAGACTTGCAATATCGACGTTATTAATAGCGATCTCTTCAGACTCGATCTTACGATGAGCGGACAGGATTGTAACACTCAGAGCGTGGTAAGTGATATATAAGATGACGATAGAGTAATATTGAAAAGTATTGTAACTGCATCTTTGGAAGTTTTTTTCCAGTTATAATAATTTCTCGATATTATTTTATTTTTTTGTATATGATAAAAGTTACAATTTTGCAATTATAATATTTTTTATTAGTATCTTCGAAATATGCATGCTTAGAAATAATTAAATAAGAAAATTAGCACTACCGAGAAACACTTTATCACGTATCCAATATTCTTGCATTTCGATCTGTCACATTTATTGACTAACACCGCATTCTTGCGTACTGCACGGTTGTATATTACGCAACTTGGGAAAAAAAAGGATCTCTTCCACATCTATATATTTTTTATAAAGAATTTACACTAACGCACACCCCCCTCTCTTTGAGTACATAATCTCTGTTTGTACTTTCTTTTCACCATGGCAGCGTGACGGTTTTCAGACTGGAATATATTCGAACACGGTCGTACTGCAACATCATTCTGTGGTAATGACGAAGGCCGACAAAATCTACAAAGTTAAATGCACGTACGATATGTCCTCGAAGAATATCACGTTCGGCATGATGCCGATCAGAGATCCGGAAATGATCAGTATCACCAGTGCGCCGGAAGCGCCTCCACCGAGGATTCGTATCCTCGACAGCCGATCGCGAGAAGTCGAAACTGTACGCATTGGTGACAAATTGACGTTTAGAATCGAAATCCCGGAAGATAGTAAGTCCGCTTCCAGCAAGTTCATTTTTTCTTTAAAAAAAAATCAATTATCTTAACAACGATACAATAACAATTCACGACAATTAATATTAATATTTCGTACGCAGCTCCTTACGGCATTTTCGCTCGCAGTTGCGTAGCTATGGCAAAGGACTCGAAAAGCACGTTTCAAATTATCGACGACGAAGGGTATTCTGTCAATTTTATTCTGTTTCTCGATTATGCTCAGTAAAAAAATAGAAAGCTTACAAAATTTTTAATATTCCAATTTTCAGATGTCCCGTCGATCCTTCCATCTTCCCCAGCTTCACTCCCGATGGTAACGCTCTGCAATCTGTATACGAGGCCTTTAGGTTCACCGAATCTTACGGCGTGATCTTCCAGTGTAACGTGAAATACTGTCTGGGACCTTGCGAACCGGTAATTATTTAATTAGTTAATTAGTTTTCCTATTTGTCTCGCATCATAGAGGAAGAAAACCTCCAACAATTTCTTTCACTTTAGGCCGTTTGCGAGTGGGGACGTGAATCCGTAGAGTCGTGGGGCAAGAGACGTAGAAGAAGTATCGCGAACTCGACGGAGGAAAAAACCGAAGATATGACTCTGTCTCAAGAGATCTTGGTGCTCGACTTTGGCGACGAGAAGCAGTCCGACTTCCTGAAAAACGATGCCAGCATAGACTTTAACGAAGCAGGTAAGATCGCGCAGGAAGACTCTTATCTCTTTGATTGAAGTGTAACTTCTTATTAACCAGACACACTATTTTATTCCCAGACAAAACAATAACCATCGTGGAGCCGTGTCCAACGAAAACCTCGGTGCTGGCGCTCGGGGTGACGTGCGCTCTTCTGGTGCTCATCTATATCTCCACGATTTTCTGTTACTACATGAAGAAATGGCTGACACCTCGTAAAATGATGCCTTAAAAGGACATGGATTCGTTCGCAGAGCGCATTCGCAAAAGTAAATGGAATAAACGCGAAAAGTGCGATAGTTCACACACACTTTCACACGTACATACACACACGCATGCTCATATCGTAAGTTATCAAAGGATTCATATTTCGTCCTCTCATTCCTATTGTATGTTCATTTTCATTATATTTACAACGGATAAAGCGCATAAGAAGATAAAAGATCACCGTTCAATCGAGAGACGATCATGTTATCATAATGCGCATCTAGAATGCATTTAGTATTCTGTGCGACATATCATTGATGACGATCATAGAAGTCGATTATGTAATGTCCGAGTGAATAGTGATATTATCGGTAATACTGATGCTCATTAATATAGACCAACATTTTCGAAAGAATTATTTAAATGATATCGATCGAATACGCGAGAATAAAACACACACATTAAAAATTACTTTGACTGACGCGATGAAGATTATACGGATCTCTTGTACTATATACCGAAATGCAAACGCCTACGCGAACTCGAGGTCTCGAACGAAGAGGATGACTCGACTCCTCTCTCAGCTGAGGTAATATTTAGCAAGGAGCAGCTCATGAATATCGTAACTTTTACGAAGGTGACGTATTTTAAGACGGTGACAGATTATATAACAAAATGCGTAAATTGTAACAGTGCAATATTTCATTATCGTTAAACGCTAAATATATTAGATGACTCTGCCAGGCTTTAATATACACAGCCACTTCGTGTGTGGACGCGTGTACTTGACAAGCTACTTTTATTTCTGGCCACCGAAATGTGCATGTCAAAGCGCTGCTGAAATAGCAATGTCGCGGCTGAATTTCGCTGACGCGATTTATCTTTACGTATGAGGAAAGCACAATGCTACATCAGCGACTGTGATGGAAATTTGAATGATGGTTTTGCGCATGTCGGACTTTTGAAGGTGTTTGTTGAAAAGTTGGCGACCGACTCTCCTCTGCACACATACATACATACAGACACACGCATACGTACACACACGACATATTTCGCGGAGCTAACTCGCGACTAAAGACCACCTTGAAAATGCAATGAGTAGATTTTATTTAAGAATATTCTTAGAAAACAGCTAACTGTGTCCTCTAGTGGCTACTTCTGATCGGGTTGCAAGGAGAACAGGACGCGAGCGGCGAATTTATTTTTCGCGTTGCTCGAAAGCGAAATTTTCGGCATTGTTTGAAACGACTGATGCGGCTTTGGTTTCTAGTTAACGGAGATCGATTTGTAACCCGCATCAAGACTAGCGGTATTTAAAGGTTCACGCTTCACTAACGTTTTTAATGATACAAATAGCGTTAAGATAGCGATTAAGCATGTAAGCATAGACGAAGGAAGGAAAAAAAAGGAATGACCGAGAAAATATTTTCTCGGATTTAGCGGTTTTTCGAAGCGATTCGTATCTTTTACGGAAAAAAAAAGAACGAAAGAACTTTACGACTAACTTTATTCTTGTGCACGAGAATTCTATTTCCAATAAGAGTATTGATATAGCGATTAATTAGTGTTGCAATTAGCTAAATAACGGTGATATTGATAGCCGAGAAAATGTCTTAAAGTACCAACCGCTTGCGAGAAGCCGCTAAAGCTCTTTTGAGACTTACAAGCGAGAGTACCTCTACTCGTTAAACTCGTACTGGTACTAGAACTAATGAGAGAAGAGAAGCACTCGGGCATTCGGTTACTGGAAGTGTAGATAGTCTTCTGCGTGTTTCCGAAGCTCGAGGGCCCTCGAAATATTAGCCGTGTGCGTTCAGAGTGTTAAAGCAAGAAATACTCGAGGTACAATGTACTATCGGTGAGATAAGTTGCCGAATAGTTCTATAAGGACAATGATATTTTCTCCCAGTTTATCAACTCCACTCAATTAGTAAACTCGCTTTATAAATATCTTGCTGAACGCTCTTCTCATTTCTTCAAATCACTGCCATAATGAATGAGTACGCAAGTATCTATTTTGAAAATAAAATCCTTATTTCCGTTTTAAAAATAAATATGTAAATATTTTGTTAATAATATGGCGTAAATATTGAGACGAGAGAAACACATTAACGTCCGTAAGACCATTCGATTCGAAAATGTTCGCTCCGTAAAAGTAAATTTTACAATTCATTTCTTTACAGTTAATTGTTAATTTATAAAATAAACGATAAATACGTATCCATTTGTTTAAAATATGGCGACATATCAATTTGGTATTACGGGTTTTTCCTATTCTGGAAACGTTACGTAATTCATAAACAGCCCGAATTGAGTGGAGTAAATTAAGACTTCCGGTTAAGGTGCTTGCTTTAAAGGGGTCACAATCAAAATTGTGAACATTTTTTTAAATCAAAGGGACGACAGGAGAGGATTAAGAAAGATAGCTCCATTAATAATTGAATTTCATGAAAAATTCTTTAAATTCACAGAATACATTTTAATGAGAAAGAATCGTAGTAAATTACACATTCTTATTAGAATTATTGAAATTTTTATTAGATTTATATTGCATTAAAACGGTTATTTATTTAGAAATGCTTACGAGTGTGACTCCTTATGGTATACAAAACAATTTACAAAATGTATATATTTATATATATATTATTAAGTCGGACTGTGCAGTAGACATTCAGAAATGAACACACATACCCATCAATACACATCAATCACATATATTTGTACCCTATTTATATACGCGAATGTTTCAGTAATTAAACTCAGATCAGTTTTGACAGAATCCTTCTTTCTTTTTTTGTGACCATATTTATTTGCAGCTGTTTGCCGAGAGTGATAGTGTGCCCGCAGGGTCAACTTCTGGCGAATAAAAAATAAAGACGCGTTTTCTTATTTAAAAAAAAACACCGTAAGAGTAAATTAAATGTTATTTACAAAAACTTCGAAACTACAGAAAATATATCAAGGATCACGCATTCCAGACTTCAATGCATTGAAGATAAATCCGATTGTCGATCAACTGATATTTTACAACTTTTCCCATGTAAATAAATCATGGGGCTGGTCGAGCGCCAAGAAACCATCACGCCAAACTAGTGACTAATCGATCCAAATATAGAAACCTTATATCGACGGTGCACGTGTGTGTACGTTTATTATTGCGATGAGTAATTATAGAACGATATCGTTTGACATACTTAAGTAGAGCAACTACGTTTGTTTAAATAACGCATCGAGAAACGCGAGCTCCTTATAAATCGTTTTTCCAAACTCGATAATGTTCGTCTTTCATACATGATTACAGATTTCAATACGTAAACACAAAAAGAATTACTTGTTCTTACACTCTACTTGTTCGTACACTCAAGAATTACAGTTTCACGAGTTAACGTTTATATTTTGCCAATACGTATTTCACAATTATAAAGTTGTTACATTCTTTCTGTTCACGTATCTTGTCCAGACTCTTGTAACGTTAGACTAGAGGTTCTCAATCTATTTTGTCAAGAGGATTAAAATCTTTTGTAATGACCAAATAAGAAAGGCCAAATAAGTTATATTTTTAAAAATTTATATATAAAAACAAGATGTATCTTCATTTTTTTTAAATTAAAAGTCCAACGCAGCGACGATTAAACCGCAGAATCAAAAAGCGCATCAATATATATACTATAATGTATACATACATGTATATATATACAAGGTGTCCGAAAAATCGCTTACTCCACTTCGGGAGGTGATTCGGGACCCAAAAACAAGCAAAAAAGTTCATACAAACATATATATATATATATATATATATATACTGAGAGAAAAAATAATTGCAGATACCACAATTTTAGTTATTTTTAGTTATTTTCGGTGCTACCATTAACTACATTTTTATAGTTATTTTAACAATGCCAATTATAACTGACTCAGTACTACATTATTGTTACATATAGCTACATATGCATTAGCTACATATAGCTTTAACATATGCATTTATTCAACCATGGGCCCTATTCTCGAATCGTTTTCATGAAACTCGCATGCGAAATTCAATGCTTTTCAAATAGAAAGTTGCATACGAAAATCATTAGGGCAGGCTCGAGAATACGGTCCCATGCATGTATATGAACATGCTCAGACAGCACGCATGCTAAGAGACGTCATAAAAGCATCTTTAAGACATCTTTTGTCTAAAAGACATTTTAAGGACGGCCATTACGATGTCTTATTTTAAACATGCGTACTGTGGGTGGTTTTATACACTACTATAACCTGTGGTTTATGTATAGTAAATATAGGAAAGATTGTACTATAATTGATGGATCTATGCATATATAGGGGGTTATTTTTACTAATATTATAGATTATAGCAAAATAATCATAATAAGAATTAGAACCTCAATTATAATTATTTTACTGAGCAATTATAATTGTAAATACCAAATACTTTTCTTTCAGTGTATGCACACACACACGCGCGCGCGCGCGCGCACACACACACACACACACACACACACACACACACACACACACATACAGGGTGTGGAACACCCTGTATAACTATAGCTACTAATTTTGTTTTTTTTATACTAAAATAAACGCTATGAATGTTACACAAAAATCCTCGAAAGGTGGTTTTTTTCAAATTTCTGATTTCATCGTTGTTTTGAGCTTATTTTCTTTTAAACACTTTATCAGAATTAAATAAAATTAGTGTAATTTAGTTTATTTATTTAGTTTGTTATTTAATTATATATACTCGTCAGATTTATTTCGTCACTTTTTTCATATGAATAAAGGGCTTTGAAGGGTTTTTTAAAATCCTTCGTAGATTTTAGAAACCCTTTAATACATTAGACGGCTATTTCTGCGCAAGGCGCAAGAGTATCGATCGGCCGATTTGTTTCAGAGACATGCATCGATAACGTGTCCCACGGATAAAACAGCATCTTTTTACCGCGTGTATCATTTTTTTTAATTGTTCAGCCGATAAAGTAAATCGCTGTCCGAAGGGATATGCAGCGCATGCAGGTATACAGGTGATGCAGGCGCGTTTCGCGCAATCGCGTCGTGAATCGTTCGCGGTCGAAATTGTGGGGGTATGTTTCACCCTCGTGGAATTTTCTACTTTCTTGCCTTCTTGGTAGGAAGATCAGAAAGAGAGAGAGAGAGAGAGAGAGAGAAAGCGAGAGCGTTAGTCAATGCGCATTGAATCGTCGAGTCTTGATACTATAGCAAACAACCCAGTCAACCTCGATCCGCCTTCGCCAATGATAAGATAAAGGTTAGTGCGTGTGCGTGCATGCCGTGCGTCCGTGTATCGGACTCGTCGTAAATACCGATCATCGACGGCTCGATGTTGCACCGCTCTCTCGTGTGTGCGTACGTGTGTCATGTCGAATGCCCACTGCCCACTCGCGTGATAAGGTTTTTTCTTCACACCGTTTGTGCGGAATTTCTTCCGCGGTCGCATCGACCGATCCGTCCATCCGTCTGTCCGCTGAGATTCACTCGTTCGCTTCTCGTGTGTCCGCTTTTGCGGCAGCGGCAGCGGCTACCGGCTGCGCACGACACGAGCGGAGCGGATACGCGTCGAGAGACGGGCGGTATCTCTTTCGTGACGCACGGACGGATGAATCTCGGTGAAACGAGAGTTTCGTGCGGCCGTTGCGGAGAGCGGCTCCGCCTGCGAGGAGCGAGGAGTGCGAGGTTAGCCCGTTCGGGGGCTACAGGTAGGTAGGTATGCGCGCGAGTAGGCGCCATCGCACGACCGCCTACGGACGAAGGTGTATTTCTACACGTTGGCATGGCACATGCAACAACCCGACCGAACGCGCAACATTTAATCTATACGCGTTGCATAATCAGGGACGCTAGTGCAGTAATCCAGTAATTTTATGAATTGGATAAACAACATGCATGTCTAAAAAACGTCATAAAGACATTTTTAAGGTAACTTTTAGACATACGTGTCTAAACATCTTAAAGACGTCTTTACGACGTCTTTTAGTCTGTGAATTGAAAATTGTACCTGTCCGATGCTTCTCAGCTTGGAAAGCGGTCATTTATTATTATAAACCAATATAAGTACATATTTTTATGGTTGCGAAAATATAATGTAGATTATAAAACCTTGCGAATTGTTAATTGTTTTAACAATTCGTTCAAACAGCGAAAGAATTGGCAAATAACCATTATTATTATGGCTGTTAGATCCTTATTAACATTTATGTTCTAAAATGTTCTCTCCATTTGGGATTACCAGAACATAAACTGTCTAATTTGGTTGAAAAAAATGTACAAATATTTAGTCGATCCGTCCCTGCTATATGATTAGATTCGACGCTATACACGCATATACAACACGTAATACACGCCGCATGTGTGCACGCATGCATTAACGCGACTGCATGTGTGTGTGTGTGTGTGTGTGTACGACGTATGTGTATACGTATCGCTCTGCCAGTTAGTATGCACATAAATAAGTTTAGCTTATAAACAGTACGACTACGAATTCACCGAATGGCCGCTCTTTATTCTGGATAAAAGATGAGTGTGCGCATATATACAGTTGTTCTCCAATGGCCATGATCGCTTATCGCACTCTTACGTTCGCAACGTGTCATAGTTCACGAATTCTTTCCACGGCCAATCCGCTGTTATTGAGCGACTGTACTCTGGGAATTATAAGCGCGATGCCAATTTAAAACGCAAATATTCGCAAAAACTATAAATACAAAGCGTAATACGCGGAAACCTTGTGTGTATGACGAAAACGCAATAGAATGCCAGATATCGTTGAATCAGAAACGCAGCGACAGCCTGCTTCGCCACCTGTACCTATACGTAACGTCGACAAATAATAACGGATAACTGAAAGATTGCGAAACAGGAGGAATTAATAACATGTATATTACAAGTAGAATTTGACGTGGGGAATAATGTATGTTTAAATGCGCGAAACAAGTTCTGGCAACAGCGATCAACAGCGCGAAACATACAAGGATAGAATAACGCGAATTTTTGAACGACGGCCAACTTGCCACCAAAACTTAACACGATTCCGAGATCAGATTTGATCTATCGCCCACACGATGCTGAGCGTTTGTAGGCGACCGTCAGTCTCGTTTTTGCCAACGTAACGGGCTTGATCCTTTCATCTATGTAAATCAAACGAATGTGATTTTCGCTGCGAATTGCAAACGTTTATCTTGTTTCTTTTTTTATATTTATTGCGCATTTATATATATTCCATTAATTCTTGTTGTTCGACTTAGATACGTAATGACCACACGAGGATTGGGTCGAAGGCAAAATATCATGTGGAACACTGGTAAATAGAGACTTGACCTATCTATCTTTTTTTTCTCGTTGTTCTTTATTATTTCTATAGAATCTCCTTCCCATCGGCCGTGCCTGTGCATAAGTACGTGGAAGGAGATCGCGGAAAGCGAAGGCTATAACACGCCGCGCGTGAGCGAGCGCGAGGGAAGAAGAGAGACAGAAATGGTCAACGTACATCATTTGGGCGCCGAGAAGTCTGGCGCGACCAAGCCAGGCCAGAGGCGCGTCTTTGGTTACGCGACTATTTGGGGCGCCAAGCTGGTGGCCGCGGCCGATGCGACGGGTAAACGGGGAATCGTGGAAGGTGGAAGGACGGCGGAGCAAGGAGAGGGCGTAGGTAGGCGTCCGAGCAACGTCCACCGCGTCGAGGAGAGATTTGCAGGGCCGGCAGTGTGAGGAGAAAAGAGGGAGGTTGCCGAAGGGGGCTCCGCAAGCCACATTCCAGAAGAACGCGAGTTTTCAAACATGCCTGGCCTGCGTGAATGTAGGTCCATGACCGATCCTATAATACGCACACAACGATCTCTCTATGGGCTATACGAGCTGCGAGCTGCATTCGTCCCTCTCGTCTCGTCTCTCCTATGTCCACCGCTCGAACGATTCCCCCTATGGCACGTCTCTTCCCTCTTAGTGCCTGCTCTATTGCACACAGACGCATATACATATACGTAAACTCTCCCTTCTTCCTTCTCCGTCAAGCTCTCTCCCTTTCCTCGTCCCCCGCGCTAACCCGGACGACCAGGCCGACCGAGCTGGCGACACCCTGTCTGGCAAGACCGGCCGGCGGACAAAAGAGGGGGCGCCTGCTATGTTGCCACGTCCTCTGTCTTCGTGCTGCGCCTACCTTCGGCCCCAAGGACAAATCCGACGAGCCGTGCCAGCCGCACTAGGCGACTGCCGGTCTGCTGCTGCTGCTGCCTCGATGTTTTCCTTATGATACTTGTCACCGATATTATTCTCAGCGAATACTTTCATTTGTTTGTTATAATGCGAAAGATAAGACATGGAGGAATAGATGGATAAAAAAATGCAAAAAATAGCATGTAAAGTAGCTATAACCATGCGATTACTCTAACCGTAGCGTAATTAACTGAAAAATTTCATAAATTGTTCGATAGATTATCTAACATTATTGCGATGCAATTGATATTACTATCAATTGCTTACGTAGCGCATCGACAGGAAGATCTCTCTGTTTCATGGACGCAGGTAGTGAAATACTTGAGCGATGAGTCGTGCCTATATAACTACACGAAGGCCGATCCACGCGAGAAGGCAGGTGCCTTCTTGCTGCACGGCGGACGTGTTCAAAAGCAGGCCTCATCGTGATGCGCACAAGAATAGCCGCCGTGATTCTTGGAAATAGAGTAGGGTGCCTCTTCAGAGAACTGCGAGAGAGAATTTGTCGGCATCCTTGGTTTCTGCCGGTGGCGCGAATCGTGGAAATTTACGAGGCCTCGTCCGCTTCTTTTTATCGGTCTATCTTGCTCATGCGCTCGTTCATCGAAGTATATGCGAGCGTACGGCTTGCGTCATTGCCTCGCGGGTCTCTCCGCGCGTTCGTATGCGTTGCGGCCTACGTGTGGCTAAGAAGAGACATGGCAACGGCGCGTGAAGCTAAACATATTAACTGTCGGCTCACGCCACAAAAACAACATGATCTCATTCCACGGCGCATATGCAAGAGGCTATCGTATACCTCAAAATTTCATTCAAAAGCAACTTCAACGGCACGAAAGGAAAGAGGCGAAAGAAAAGAAAAGGAGAAAATAGATGTGGAATTCCTTTCTTATTAAAAAAAGATCTTATAAGTATGAATGTATTGATAATAAATGATACCTAATAGTATCATTAAACCGAAGGATCGCTAGTTTCAACTAGAGAAAATAATTCCAATCCTACTTTGCCGTAGAGTTATAAGACAGGCGATTTCTAATTCAATAAGCCTAGCATTAGCTGTAAGCCATAAGCGTTTTTCCTGGAAGGCAAAATCCCCTCACCCACTAGCCGCTTTACCTGACTGTAAAAGTTCCTGTGCTGGGTCGGACATGCGTGCAATATATATATATATATATA
>NW_020224795.1:0-4478 GCF_003070985.1 Temnothorax curvispinosus
TATATTTTTTCGCGTTTAGAGACAAGTTTCTTACGCAATTGAGGAATATTATTGAAAGGAATCCGTTGAAAAAAAAACCTGCAGTAATAATTATGATATCGCCATTGATGTATTAAAAATATTGCAGCTGGGAACGAAGGATATCGCGAGCTTGTTGTGTGCCTTGATGAAGTTGGAGAAGATTGTATTTATTTCGATAAGGAAAACCTATCCATATTCGGACACGTCGTTCCGGTTCTGTTGGACATGTATTGCAGCAAGGAGTCAAGACTGCGTGACACGATGATCGAGCAGTTCGTAGAAAAGTTTAGCTTACACTTGGTTTACCTGAAGTCCTGTAAGATAAATCACGTGGAAAGGTGGGAGCAAGCCTTGGCAATGTATTTATCCATCTCTCCGCACAATGTTTCCGGTGTCAGTACCAATACTTTTGCATTGTTGCTAACAAAAAGTATTAACGCGTCCACGATCCAGCTGATGACGACCTTGATCACCAAGAATACCAGACTTATTCCATCGCTGGTGAAATACTTCCTCAAGGAGAACGTGAAGCAAGACATTGTGTTTCCAATACTAAACAGCAATTTAAAATACAAATGGAATGAAAAGTTTCTTCAAAGTCTTCGCGAGCGTTACGGCAGCGACATCGCCGCGTATATGACCGAGCCACAAAATCCCGTTTCCTGGATCGAAGAAAACGCGGCAGCGATCGTCTAGCTCATCGAAAGCACTTTCGATCTTGTCCTGTGTGAGAAAATTTGCAACAACATTTCCCAGAACGGCGACAAACTGGATATGGTGTCCGTTTGTTTCGTGCAATTGCTGGAAAGCGTATATAAGAAGTACGAAAGTTTGATAACGGCTAAAGAGAAATCTTTAATGGATCTGATAAAGGTATTGTTGCACATAATGACTTCGACATTGAAAAAGGAGTCGAAGAACATGGAGAAAATCAAAGTTTTATGCGAGAAGTTGAACAGCGCGGTGATTCGTTTGAAAAAGACTGAAGATAATTTTGTCTTCAGTTCGCTGAGCAAGAGTTACTCGTGGCCGCAATTTACTAGGTTTTCCTTAAAATTAGGTCTGAAAGACGCTAAGGACGAGGAGACTCAATCGAACGTGTTGAAAACCCTGAGCAATTTATGTGATATCGCTTATGGAGATAATGCTGACGATGAATATATGAAGACGCTATTTGAAATGACGACGTCCCATTCGGAGTTTGTTAATATATTATGCTTGGGTCATCCGTTGTTAAAGGTGAGGTTGCCCGCGCGTGTTCTATCATCAAGAGGGAACACGTAGAAATATGCTTATTTGACCAAAAAAATTGATATTTTTCTCCAGTGATACAAATTCTAATTGCGTTATTTAAAAATCAGTCTTGATTCGCGACTCTATAAAGTATTAAAATTTTGCAGGAATATGTACCGTTACATAAATAAGTTTAATCTTTAATGACATTTCATGACATTTCAGGCGACGACCTGGTCGAATTACTGAGAATACTCGCTCGAAAGAATCACTCTGTAATGACTGCCTCGCACGTGCCTCTTTATCTTGCGACTTACAATGCCACACTTTGTCACGTTGATCAGCGTATTTTGCAGGTAAGAATCACGATTATCGCGCGTCGTTGAAGGAATATTGAAGTTATAATATCTAATTCTTCCAGATTCTTCCGTATTATGAAACTCATAATGTTAAGCTCCAACAGTACTGGCCGTACTTATGGGGAAGCGCCGCAGCAACACCCCAGATAGCCAAGTCTGTCGAAAACAGATTTTGTAAAATCTTGCTACAAATGTTGTTGACAAGAACGATACAAATTTAATACAGAATTTGATTTAACAAATAATGTCGACAAAATGCTAGCAAATATGTAACAAAATCTGCTGACATAATTAGATGGCAAATTGCCAACAAAATATGGGCAAATGTGGCCATGTAACCAAACAGCAAATTGGCGGCAAAAACCGAGTAAGATTTGCGTCGAGCACTCTGACGATAAATTGGCGGCAAAAATCGAGCAAAATCTGTGTAGCGCTGCCTGACGACACTTTGGCGGCAATATACGGGCAAGATCTGCGCAGCGCTGTCTAATGATAAATTGGTGCAAAAATCGAGCAAGGTCTGCACAGTGCTGCCTAACGACAAATTGGTGGCAAAAATCGAACAAAATTTGTGTAGTGTTGTCTGATGACAAATTGGCGGCAAAAACCGAGCAAGACCTATCACAATTTAACTATATAATGATATTAATTATATATTTTTTCATTCTTATATATATTTAATTTAATTTAATGCGTTTAACGAGAAACAGTGTATAATGAGCATAAAAGTATTCGAAAATACTTTATTCAGTAATCTTTTTATTGTTCTATATTGTTATATATTATATATTTATATTGCTAGATATAATAACATGGCTATTACACAAAATCCGGTTTAATAATTATATATACTGTATATTATCCAATCCAAAATTTGTGCAGCCCCACCACCACTCTCAGTTTTTGTTTGCTCAGCGCCAGTAGTTCTTCAGCTCTTCCTGATCTGCTGTTTTAAAAATTATATTTGTATATCCAATTCAAAATTTTATTACTCTTTTTAAACTGAATTTGTTTCTTAAGATGATTTTTGAAAAATTATATATTTGCGCTGGTTATGACGTATGTAGACTATATATAACACTTATATTAAATTCAGAAGTAGTCTACCACGTAAGGCAGTTGGCTCACGATCCAGAGGTCCCGAGGTCCCGAGTTCGAATCCCACCAAGGTAAGTGTGTTTTTCAAATACGAGAAAATATTTATAATCATAGACTGCATCTTAAGAAACAAATTTAGTTAAAAAAATAGTAAAATAAAATTTCGAAATAAATATAATTTTTTATTTTTTTTTGACAGTGTTGCGCATTCCTTTCACGGTTTTTGAGGACAATTTGTCGTCGGACAGCGCTACGCAAAGCTTTCTCGGTTTTTGCCGATTATTTGTCGTCGGACAGCGCTACGCAAAGCTTGCTCGGTGTTTGTCGACAATTTGTTGGTAGACAACGCTAAACAAAGCTTGCTCGGTATTTGCCGACAATTTGTTGGCAGACAACGCTACACAAAGCTTGCTCGTTTTTTTCTGCCAATTTGCTGTCTGGTTATGTACATAGGCTTTGCTAGCAAAACACGAGCTTAAAGATGACACAGATGGCACCGGATTTGACACCAATCTTTGAACGAATTTGATGCCATCTTGGTGACAATTTGCTATCAAATTGCTTACTGGGACGTTACATCGTAAAGGGAGAGACGGATACTGCTCTGTGGAGGCAACCTTCCACTTCCGAGATCTTTAACTTGTTCAATAAGGACATTGTCAACGAGACTATAAAAAATTATCTCATACACAGAGCAATAAAGGTAAATAATTCAAATATTTTTGCAAGAACGATATCAAAATTTTAGACAAATTTTTAGTATGAAATATTTGATCTTTAATTTATAAACCTTTTTTAAAAATAAAGTTCAAACTTTTGTATAAGCTGCCAGTAAGGAAAAGGTGAGAATTAGATACCTCGTAGGACTTGATATCGCTTAGGTATTTGTCGTTTTTCTTTGGAGATTAATTAAAAATTCTATTGTTTTTTTTTGCAGAGTGATGAGTTACATGAGAATAGTAATGTATATGATCCAGCATTTTATCTGCTGTTGCTGTGTACCCTATTAGCAGAAAATAATATCGTCGCGTGTCACAAAATAAGCCAGAGTGGTGCATTAGCGTTAGTGCTTGCTACATGTTGCAGTGATTCAAGCGATATTCGGATGACAGCATATACCATCATCTCTAGATACTACTTTCACTTGGAAGCATCTAAGTATAATAGCAATTTTAATAATTAAGAGAGAGATTGAAACGGCTAGATTGCAGTATGATAAATAATAGGGCTTTTACAATACAGAACGTTATTATTTGTCATAATTTATGATTTAGTCCATTTATCAGTAATTTAATTACTTATTTATTGTCAAGTTATTTTAATGTCAAATTTTAAATTCAATTGGTTTAGTTTTCTTTGATTATTATTGGTCTTTCTTTTATGTTCTACTTTTTTGTAAATTAATGCAATTTACAATTTGGTGGTTCTCTCCAAACTTTATATTAAAAGGGCAGATATCTTTTTCCCATCAATTGCCATATAAATTAGAAGTATATTTTTTAGATCTTTATAACAAATCCATATTTCGGCAAAAAAGATTTGATAAAAAGACGATCTAAATTTCCTTATTTACCAGATCTAAAGAAAAGTTATTGTAGAAGCGTTTAATTGATGCTATGCGAAATGGAATCGCTTCCTTAAATTGTCCATTGAAAGATGTTCGGCTGAGTTGCCTGACGACTACCTTCCTAGCTAGGGCCTCACTGATTGCCAGTCAACTTCTGCACCCACTTTATTCGCCCTTGCACACCTTCCTAATGGCCAAAA
>NW_020224796.1:0-1109 GCF_003070985.1 Temnothorax curvispinosus
TAGCAAAAGGGTTAGCGTGCGCCATTGTTCCTGCGATGCTTATGAAAGAATTATATTCGACTGGCCGTCCAGGTAATATTGTTTTATCCGCGGAATCTTCGGAAACGTGAAGGGTGAAATCGGACGTATTAGTTATATTTTGTTTGTCCTCCGCGATCTCGCCAACGTTTGGAGTGAAAAGTTGTCTAGGTGCTGACTTAATGTTAGGAAAAGGAGTGGATGTGTATGGTGTAGAACTAACGGGTGCAATTTTGCCTTGATTCTCTATGGCTTGTTTATACAGTTCATCAACTTCGGCTTTATCAGATTTAGACCTCGTACTCATTACCACTCTCGCAAAATCGCATTTATAATCCCGGACGAGCCCCCAATTTTTAAGTTCTGTTACGTCCAACCCCGGGATTAAGATATGAAAATCTGGGAAGCAAGGGAAAGGCTAGCCAGAGGGGTCGGGGGAAGGGAGGACGCAGCTAGATACTTACAAATGTCGCTCGCAGGTACGCGCTCTGAGACGCGTGGCGCGAGCCGAACGCACTTTTACGACTCAGAAAAGGTCAACGTCCGTAAAGACGTTAGGACGCCTTTCGTGAGCAGTGCGATCATCGGTCCTTTTTCGAGTCAGAGAATTTAAGTGCGGGGGTGATCGGGCAAGATTTCTAAGGGGATACCTACTTGAAAATGCACATCCTGCCCGCTATTATTACAATTAGTTTTAGGATTAAAGTTACATGAATTTACTGTGTGTGTGTGTGTGTGTGTGTGTGTGTGTGTGTGTGTGTTAACCGATGAAGTATAGTATATGAGAATTGAAATAAATAAAACTTAATTTTATAACTATCAATCTAAGGTTACGATCTCAGGATCGCCTACTTCCTCGAGATCAAGAGTCGAGGCAGTTGAGGAGGTTGGGGACGAACTTCGGGAAGAGGAGGGGGAATCGGGAGGTTCTAGGAAGCGGGCTGGATCGGGGTTGACGGGGACCACGCGAGGCGGGACCACGCGAAACGGAGCCACGCGGCAAATAGGGCGATGTTCGGCAATTGGGCGAGAGGGTAGGACGACTGGGCGATAGGGCAGGATGATAGCGGGACGATTCTGATGCGAACAAC
>NW_020224797.1:0-3328 GCF_003070985.1 Temnothorax curvispinosus
ATCTACTAATCACGCTTCGCGCTTTTGCAACGGTCGCTTCGTTTTCGCTTCGCGCTTGGCACGTCCCAGCTCGTGGATTCTCGCTCACGTTTATTTCGCGGGATTACTTACTCGTAGACACGACATCTGGAAACGACACACGTAATTCGGCCCGTACAGTCCTGTCACGGTCGCCAGTGTTTGCGGGTTGTAGCCCTGGCCGTGCGCCCTAGCTATCGGATGCAGACGTTCCCCGTGTCGTCACGCACATCGCCCCGACAACGCATCCCCAAGATTACCGTTTTTCGCGTTTTCTCCCCTACTAACCACTGTAGCCGGACGAAGGATCGACATTAACCACACGCCCTCGAGATCATTAATTATCACGGTCGCCACTCGATTTTAACCTAGGCCTATCGAGAAAGATACTGATGAATGACCAACCTTTCGCTGACTTTGCTAATTCCCCTCTCTACGACTCTGTTTCAGCCCCCATCTGTCTCCGGATCGACCCGCTGGACATGTTGGACCTCTCCGCTCAAGGGACTTCCTTCGCTTCTGCTGGACAGCACCGCTTGGCTGGGCCTCAGCCTCTGTGCGTGTTCGTCGATGGAGGATTTCGGGAGGCCGACAGGCGAGATTACAATTTAGGATAGGTAAGTCTTTGCAGGTTGTCTCGGATTGAATGATAGTCGTCACACGTATGTTTTCGCAACAAGAGTTAAGTTATAAGTTATTTCTCTTTGGTTCAGTTACGTTACATGGACGCGCGTCGAAGATTGTGTGTGGCTCGACCAATCATTGTTATGGTGCTAATGCGGATCCACGCACCCATCAAAACAAAACAAAATAATTTATTCCCCTGGTCGGGCCAGGCACTTAGTGCCGCAAAGAAAATGAAATTGATTGTGGATCGCGGTGAGAACTTATAGTCTAAATGGGCCGCTGCCCAGCGACCGCTGTCGCATATCTTATTGAATATAACGCCGGACGGATGGGCTGATTAACTTTATTATTACAAACTATATTTACATAGGAAAAGGTAAAAACTTTCCCATTGCCGTCCTCGGAACGCGTATGATACTTAAAGTCGTTCTGAGGATGTCCCCCTTTCGTCTGCCAGATCTCCTTCTTCACTGACCGGGCTGGCGAAGTCCGGCTCGTCCTCATCTGGCTGGCCCCATGGCCGCGCCGGCATGGCGGTGATTGTCACCGTGTCAGTCACGGTGACTCGGGTTATCTCAATGCGATACGCGCTGTCGAACGCTTCGGCAGCGCGTCTTATCGCCTCGATTTCGGCGGAAGAGCCCCATAGGCGCGCGTCTCCCGCCGATGGCACAGAGTGCCGTGCAACCTGTCGACTTACCATTGTCGGCGACGGCGTGCTTCGCCGGCTCCCCTCGGCGACTGGCCGCGGTTGCGGCGCTGCTTGTCGTTCCGCTCGGCTTACCTCCTCCGGTGTCAGTCGGGTGATGACCACCCTAGGCTGGCTGAGTACTTGGCCGCGCACCGTCTTAGTGCACGGCTTCATACTCCCCGTCGATTCCTGGTCGTCGACGATGTCGCGCCTGGAGTCCAACTCCGACAGGGAAGTCGTGCACTTGAGATCGCTTCGGGCTGGTCGCTTGGCTGCTTTGCGCTTCCTCTTCCGGTTGCGCCGCTGTTGCCGTTTGATGCGCTCTTCTTCCTTCGGGTCCTCCCGAAGTTGGCTGCGCAGCTTGTCTTCGGCTCGCCGAGCCGCCTTCCGCTGCCGTATGGCCATTGCCTCGCGACACTTTGCGAGGTCCTTGTCTCGACCTCGCAACGGTACCATCTTGCTGGCATATATTGCCAGGTCGTCACTGTCGTCACTCGACGGCACCATGACGGTGATCAAATTGACCCCCGCGCTGACAGTCCTTGGTGACTCGGCTGTCTCGCTATCAGTCGGCTGTGCGGCACGCGTCTGTGTGCCGCTCGTCGAGGGTATCTGCACATCGGGTACCAAAGTCGCAATTTCCTTGTTCCGCATTAGCGGTTCTTCTTTCATCTCCAGCGGCATCACCGGCGTGGCAATACCGCTATCCCGAGGCTGTTGGTCACGCGCCACCATGACCCCGTCTCGCTCCTCAATTTGCCAAGTCTCGCCTGGCTCGCGCTCCCTCTCTTCATCGAGCACCGAGGTTCTGATGTTTGCTCGGCCGTCTCGGAAATCCATGGTAACTCGGAATGGCCGCCGAGTACCATCTGCCTGGAATGGCCACTTCACGCTCGTCACGATGTTGACGGTCGCGACGTTCTCCTCCTCATCCTCTCCGCGCACCGGGATCGCCGGGGTGATTTGCACCACGTCCCCTCTCATTCGTCCGCAGTCCGCCATCTCCTGGATGAGGTCGCGCAATGTGTCGCGCTGTGCCTGCACCTCTTCCCGCGAGTACGATTGATTCGCTGGGATGGTACGCACAAAGGCTTCGGCCCCTTCCAGCACTTCGCGTGCGTGGCGCATGTGCATCGCGAAACGTCTATGATTCGCAATGGCTCTGGCTGCCGCCCGGACTCTTAGATGTAACTGTTCCGGCGTCAGCTCGTCGATCGGAATATCCGATATCTCCTTCGGCTGCGTCGTCCCGTCCTTGTCGGCCATCTTGGATGTCTCCTTGATCGGCGTCGAAGTTGTCGGTCTTCCCTGCAGCCCCTTCCGCTCACTGGCTCGGACCTCTCCACTCGTACAGTCTCTGCCGCCTGTGAGCCGTCTCTCGCCTACG
This sequence comes from Temnothorax curvispinosus, assembly GCF_003070985.1. Lineage (NCBI taxonomy): Eukaryota > Metazoa > Arthropoda > Insecta > Hymenoptera > Formicidae > Temnothorax > Temnothorax curvispinosus. The sequence goes on from NW_020224797.1 coordinate 2,724, forward strand.
TTCACCAAAGCGACTTTTCCACTCGCGCACTGGATCGCTATATCGCTCGGAACTTTGAATCGAACTTTATCTAAAACTACGCGAACTTGCGTGATGTTATTCGCTCGAGCACTACCGTCGCGCACTGACTCGATTTTATGCTCCGCGCGCGTCTTATTCGCGTGATCTTTTCCGCGTTCGCGTCCGTCTCGATTCGCGGTCTCGCGTTTTCCGACGTTCTCTTCCGACGAACTCCCGCTCGAAAGTGTTCGTCGCGCGCGTTGTCCGCACTTAGCGAAACGTGCGAGTTGCCACCGATCTTGCGGTCGGCTAGTTTTATCACGCCGTTTATGGTGTGATTCACTGTGCTCTCGCTTCTTCCGGCGAACACTCCATCGTCTTCTTTTTCTACCCGGTCTCTGTCGGAGTACTGGCGATCGTTCGTATACGATCTCGGTCGATGTGTCCGCTTTGCTTGGACTTGTCGGTGTCTCGCGTGTCGGTTTCTCCTCGTCGGTGTTTCTTCCGGTCGGTGTCTCCACTGACGTCATCGAAGTATCCCTCGTTGGCGGTGTCGCTTCCTCGTACTGACTATTATCCGGACATCGGTAAATCGCATTTATCCT